>NC_046318.1:69574583-69707083 GCF_009819535.1 Lacerta agilis
GGTAGTGCCTTCTAACCAGCTATGTCTGCTATATCCACTACAGCTGTTCTTGGACCCCACTGACTAGCCACAACATAAATATTGTGTTTAAAATATTGCACTGGCTACCCATATGTTACTGGACAA
Source organism: Lacerta agilis (assembly GCF_009819535.1). Classification (NCBI taxonomy): domain Eukaryota; kingdom Metazoa; phylum Chordata; class Lepidosauria; order Squamata; family Lacertidae; genus Lacerta; species Lacerta agilis. Next base: position 69,574,710 of record NC_046318.1, read on the forward strand.
AGTTCAAAATTATTTTATTAATTTTCAAAGCCCTTAGCAACCTGGGTCCAGGATTGCTTAAGGACCACTTAGTTCCTTATATCCCAATCCGATCACTGAAATCTATGGGAGATTTTCTGTTCGCTGTCCCCATGGCTCAGTTGCATCACTTGTATCCGCCACATTATTGTGGGCCTGATTCTGTGGAATTCCCTGCCGGCTGGGATCAGGTATTCCTTAATGGAAACCTTTTTGTTTCAGCAAGCATTTTAAGGGAGTTTTCTGCTTTATGATTAATTCTAACTAGTTTTATCCATTGTATGCTTTTTAAAAATTATCTATGTCCACTGCTTAGAAACTCTGGTGATTACACTGTATTAAATTTCAATAGATGAAATAAATAAACAAATCTATTCCACCCCCTCCCCACAATATTTATTGTCTAGCTTCAATTAAATTTCAGGTTGGTTTGGGTCAGACAACAGTTGCTGGAGAGAGGCGGAAAAGCTGCTTTTGCTGAGCAGCCAGACAATTTCTTTTTTCAACAAACAGCAGTGGCTTGCCCAACTTGCCAGCAGCCAACTCTGTCAGCAGGGAACCATTACTGCAGTAAGTTGTCCAAGAGAGAACTGATCATTCCTTTGTTCTGAACCTCAGTTTCACAATTGAAATAAAAATAAAAATTGATCTTCTATAGTCTTGGAATTGGGGAAACTTGGTGTTATCTATCTTTCTTTGCTAAAGTAACCACCCACAGTGTGTATAAACGTCATGTAGAGGGTTATAAAAAATCCCTTTATTGGGACCAACCATTACTCACATAACAACACAGTTGATATAAAGGTTGATATAATTCACTGTTCACGAGCCATCTTGAGGACCTGGCACCAGCAGCTGGCATCCTGAGGTAGCTGAAGGAAGCCAACATTTCCAGGAGGACCCACCATGATTGATCCTTGCCCCGAAGCCCCACAGGCCAGGCAGCTGGGACACCAAACCTCCATTTTGATTTCCTACTATGTCCCAGAGAGCTACACTGTGTTTTCCAGGGTATTGTTGGGAATTAAAGTGATAGTTACCAGCCACCCTTAGAGTGTTATTGCTGATGCCATGGCCAAATAAGCTTGAGGGGAACCTCAACATAAGAGGGAGCCCCACTGGAGGGACGGAAGCTTGTATTGCTATTAGCTTTGCAGATTACAGCCCTTTTCTCAAAGTCATAGAACCACAGAATTGTAGAGTTGGGAGGCACCCTGAGGGTCATCTAGTCCAACCAACTGCAATGCAGGAATTTCAACTAAAGCATCCATGGCATATGGCCATCCAACCTTTGCTTAAAAACCACCAGTGAATGAGAGTTCCCCACCTTCCAAGGAAATCTGTTCCACTGTTGAACAGCTCTTACTGTCAAAAATTTCTTCCTGGTGTTTTGTTGAAATCCCCTTTCTTGTTACCTGAATCCATATGTTTGGGTCTTACCCTCTGACCTCTGGCCATGTACTAAATGCCCTTATCATTGATACTGTTAATGATATTGGGTTACTGTTAAGAGCTAACCATGAATTGAGGCAGGACCAGCCCTTCCATGAGGTAACTGCCTCAAGTAGCAAATTCTGAGGGGCGGAAAGTGGGTTTTCTTCTGATAGATTAATTATGGAATGATGATATATATTTGCAATATATATGTAACTTTGTAATATATATGTGACTTTGGATATAAGTGTAGGCCACCTTTTGTAGCTGTTTCAAAAAGCAGGTTATAAAATTCAAATCTATTAAACAAAAATAAATATAAATAAATATAACTTGAAGACAAAAATGAAAGGAAATATACAATGGTAGAGTAGCTGGTTCATTTTCTGCAGTTCCATTTGAAAGTCATGTTTAGGGCCAAACTAGACATTGCTTTTATGTTTTGCATTAGATAGATGATAGATAGATAGATAGATAGATAGAGATGATAGATGTAGATAGATGATAGATAGATAGATAGATAGATAGATAGAGATAGAGATGGATAGATGATAGATAGATAGATGATAGATAGATAGATAGAGATAGATAGATAGATAGATAGATATAGATATATAGATATACATATAATGCAAAGGCATCTAAGGGCTGACAATGAACAGCATCACCCCTTCCTCTCTCTCCTGCTGCAATGTGGATGGAAATATACACTTAGCAAAGTAATCTAGCCTCTAGAGGAGTGTGTGTGAATAATCAGAATCACAGAAGCGAAAGTGGTGGGTGACTACCCTTTTCTTCATCTTCTCCAAAGCTGTTTGTATTGGGAGGGAACCCAACATTGACTTCAATGGGGAATTTTCACCTAGTACAAACAGTGACCTCAAATGAGTGATATTTCTCAGGACCATAGTATGGGAGGAAAGGATTAAACTCCCCCTCTCATTGTGTTGCAGTCCTAATAGAGGCTATTATTATTATTTAAATGTGCACATTATATGCAGATGCATGTCTCGTTTGGCCCTTAGATAAAAAACATAGAAGAATGTCCCAGAGAACCTAGAAGTGACTTTAATGAGAACATCGAACGGGCAGTCAGAATCGGAAGCTAAGATCTCCCCACTGGCATGCAGAGGTTATAAAGACAGATTGCCTCCAATTTTAAAGGTCATTCTGTTTGTTTGAGGGGGATAAAATATTATTTTTCATTGGTGGATCATCACTTAGCCCTTTAAATGATGTCAGGTTTACAAACTCAGTTTACACTCCCACAATAAAGAGGTCAGAGCCGCTATAAATAACACTCTTTAACCTTTTGTATGGTTTTGAACCAGGGGCCACAAAGAATACAATAAATGGAATAACATCAATCCTTTCTTTTGTCAACAGGAAACAACAACAACAACAACAACAACAACACAAAAATAGCAAAGTTATATTACAGTAGACAATGTGGTTTTGTTGGTGTTTAGGATGGAGATGTGAAGATGATGGCCGGCCCTTGAAGCCTCTATCTTCCCTAGGATTGACAATGAATTTCGCCTAAGTTGTGGGGCATCTGGAGCTTCTTGCTTGCATATTTTGAGACAAGCAAAACAAGTTTTGTGAAGTGTGTGTGAGTGTTCTCTTATGCATACACAGCAACAGCCCAATTTCTTTTGCTGCTTAAGGTGACAGAGCAGATAGTGTCCTCACTTCCTCAAAAAGAAACTGACCAGAATGACAGTTGAATCACACTTCAGCACTGCTGATGGGACAGCGACCTCCACCTGATCTGAAGACAGCAAGCAAACAGAGGGGGCAAAGGGCAGGCTACAGAGTTCTATCTTCCAACACCAGCAGTAGGATGGCAAGGAAGGATTCAGTCTTGCTTCTCTAGGGAGGGAGCTCCAAAGTCTGAGAGCAGCCACCAAGAAGGTCCTCTCCTGTGTCCCCACTAAGTGTGACTATGAGGGTGGTAGAACCAAGAGAAGGACTTCCTCTAAAGATCTCAAAACCCAGGCGAGTCCACATGAGGTTCTTTCATATAGTTTGTGCCTAAGTTGTGTAGTGACCTTACTGTAAGTAACATTGCATATAGGGGCAGCCAGTCTTCGAGCTTTCCCAGCAAACCTGGATGCACTTTCCTTCTGTTGCTAGGATTCTACCATTTTCACTACATAAAGATTGCCATTTGGAGTGTGAGATCACTATTAGTACATTTGATAATCATAATCCTATGAATTTCACAGATGATAAATGTAACTAGAGACAAGCTCTAGCCCCATGGCAGATTCTTCAATGCTACCTCTCTTCACTTTGACTCTCATTTATTATGAGCTTCTCATGTTTATTAAGTTGATGATCCCCACCCCCACCCCCTGGGATCACCTCATTACTCTGCCAGTTAAAAAGCTGTCATGGTCCTTGGTCAGGAGGAAGAAATTTGGCTTGACGGTTATAGCTTGTGTTATGCTTTTTATGTAGATGTGATTAAAGTCACTTTAGCATAGATAATTTGGGAATGAGAAGTGACAGGCTCCTACTAAGATCTCAATATGTTCATTGCGTTCTGGCAGAGAAGTCCATGGATTTCATAGACTGTAAAAAAATGACAATCATTTAGCTTCTTGTACACGAAGAGGATCTGTGTGACCGGTGAACAGAAGTGGATTGCACCACTCATGTGAAAATGATTGCTATAAAAATCAGCCACCAGTGCCTGCCCAGTAAGTGCTTCATAATAAAATGTGAAAGCATGCTGTAGGGTCTTACAATGTCATGGGGACGTGCATTATCGAAGGGCCTCTGCACACATTGTCCTCCAATCCAGAAAAGGTTTCGGTTCTATTAAAATTGGTGGCAAACATTAGTCACAAACTGACTTGATACTCCTACACTGTACTGACAGGCTCCAAGTACCAACCCCACAGCTGAACTCCTGTTATTATAAACATATAGTAATTTAACATTTTACATTAAATATGAGTCATGCCAAACACAACTCCAAGATAAAAACAGCTATGATTTAACTAGGGTCCCTTTGACCCAATAGCAGTAATTCTTTCTTTTTACTTGTTGATTTTTTTTTAAAAAAAAAGCTGTAAGGGAAAGGGCATCCCATTCACACCAGTCTTGTGGTGTTAGCACAAGATATAGGACACTTGCTGGGTTTAAAAATATATATACAGCCACTTTCGCTTTTCAGCTGTCTCGGCCTGAGTGCAAAAGAAATATGGCATTTACCAACCGTCAGGAAAGGTGGACAAAAGGGGTGAATGAGCCCACTTCTCCTGATGTTTCTGATAAGCTGGTAGTGGGGATCCACTCTGACATGATGAGTACAGATATACGGTATTCTCTTAAAGGGAAAGAAAGGGCCTTCTGTTACAACAAATTAGTAACAGGTTAGTATTCAGACCATGAGGTGTTACATCAGTGGAAGTCTATCACTACACTGTGGTAGTAGCTGTTTATATTCTTTCAGAGAACCTGTGAACTTTCATATGTGTTGGACTGCAGCTCCCATCAGCGCCACCACCACTGCCGATGGTCAGAGTTGATGGGAGATTGAATCCAGAGGCATCTTGAAGGCCACAGATTTACCTGCAAGTTAGAGTCACTACATTACATGTTGCCATTTGGAGACCCAGTGAGAGTTAGATGAAGGGCAAAGTCATTACTAGAAAGGCAATGAGAACCAAAGAAGGTATGATCATACAGTTGCTGCCGTTTGTGTACTTCCCCAATCACAAACTGGAATCAATTGCAACTGGGGATCAATCACTTTACAAGTCTAGTTAGCATCCCCCAGGTTGCTTGACAATAATAATAATAACAATAACAACAACAACAACAACAACAACAACAATAAAATAATTTATTTATTATTTATACCCCGCCCACCTGGCTGGGCTTCTCCAGCCACATCAGGGAAGTGGTATAAGAGAATGGGGTTTCTAACACATTTGTCCCACGCTATTTTACCAGTGTGGATATCCCATTCCCACCACCACACACAAAAGCACCCTAGAAATGGGTATTGTCTCCTCAGTGTATGTCCTTGTTTCCCACCCTGCACAGATAATAACAAAGCATTCTCCAACTTGGTACACTCCAGATATTCCAGATTAAAACTCCCATCAGCCACAACCAGTTTGTTTTCTGGGAGTGATGGAAGTTGCCATCCTGGAGCTAAATATATCAGCTTGTGTAAGACTATAATAAAACCTTGAGGGTGGCACTGCTGTTGCTTCTGTTAATTTATTACCTGCCCTTCACCGGCAAGTCCTAGGGTGGGTTACAACAATTTACAATTCAGAATTAAAAACAGTTGCATTCACAAAAACACATTGGGTCCTGAAAACACACATTTCAGATGTCAAAGGTTAGGGTAAGGAGGTGAATCTTCAGCACTTGCCAAAAGCTGTACAGTAAAGAAGATAGATGCACCTCTATGGGGAGAGAATTCCACAATATAAGAGAATGCCCTCTCCCAAGTCACCTCCCCACCTTCTGAGGGAGGTGGAACTACCATGATGATCTTAGCACCCATGCGGGTCTGTAGAGAAGACGGTGGCCTTTCAGATATTTGGGGCCTAAGTTATTTAGGGCTTTGAACCCTAATGTGCGTGCCTTGAATTGAGCACAGAAATGAACTGGTAGACAATGCAGCTGTTTTAGATTTATGGATTCTAAAGGCAAACCCATGTAATAATCTGGCTGTTGCATTTTGAACTAGTTGAAGCTTCTGAGTCCTCTTCAACAGCAGCCCCATGCAGGATGCATTGCAATAATCAAAATTAGATTAGAAGAATGATGATGAAGGAAAGTTTCATTGCAACTTTCCCTAAGACCACTCTCCAATCTTCAAGAGAGCCCAAACAAACAAAAGCCAGGACGTCTTGATAATGGGTCTCTCATACAAACATCACATCTAGCTTGACCTTGACCTTGAGACGCTGGTGCTGCTGAGGAAGAAGCCTCCAAGTCCACATCAGGCTCCAGGCTGTATTCTGGTCCATCATGCTATAGTTTCTATCTTCATTTTGCACAGCTTACTGTAAGTTATGATAACAAGCCTAGGCATTTCTAATTTATTACATCAGATGTTCCTGCAGCCTTTGTGCCTTCTTAATGTAAATAAAATAAAAGAAAGAAACAGGGTGGGATTCAGATCACTCCAAGTTCAAATGCCATTCTGCATTAACATCTCCATTTATATAGATAACTGACGCATCAATTGTACAATTGTTGCCATTCATGTCATTCTCCAGTTATGAAGTTGGAATCAATCACAACTGGGAATCAATCAATCACATAACACTTCAATACCCAATTACAAGTAAATCCTCACTTTGGCAATGGTGTGGGGAAGAATGAATCATATTTAAGCACTACAGAGTCATGCATCACTCTTGTTCCCAAGCTGTTTGACATAAACCTGACAAGGAGGGCTTAAGGAGGTGTTGCGTTCCTCTTTGGAAAACAAGATAAGCTGACAGAAAGTAGAACATGGTGTGACCTTCTACTATTCATTTGTTCTGCCGATATCTGTTGTCACATAGTCTGCAATGGATGAGATTTCATACTTAACCCTTCAGCTGAAACACTTGAGACATAAGCAGGTCCTATCCCAGCCAAAGGCAGGGCTTTCTCGGTGGTTGCCCCTGATTTATAGAGCAGCATCTCACAGAACGTGTGGCAAAGCACATCCCTGGTAGTCCCAAAAGGTAGTTGTAAAATCCGTATTGATTTATATATTAATTTAGGAAATGAATATCCCACCACTCATACTTTGTCACCCAAGAATGGATTACAGAGATATATGGAAACGATAAATATTGTTATGAGTGCGGGGTGGGGTGTATACTTTATGCCAAGATCCTTCTAATTCCAGGTTAGCTTCCTGGTGAGAAATTGAGACAATAAGGAAAGAAAGGGGGAGGCTCTGTGCTAGATGGGAAATCGGTGGGCTCCTCTGCCTCAACTGGCTGGTAGTTAGAAAGACACTGGGGAGAGGTAAAAGTTGCATTAGAAGCTGGAAGCAACAGGCTGGGAAGCCAGAGAGTCAACGTGATGGTTCATTTCTGTTTGAATCAAAGGCTGGAGCTCAGGGGGGAAGCAAGGCTTTCTTGGGGTGTTAATGCTGTGAAATGCTCCATTGTAGTCTCAAGTTGTATATATGGGTAAATAAACCATATATTATAATGACACCACAGTCTCCACTACACCTCATTCCAAACCCAACACAAACCCTGGGTAAGCACCTGGAACCACAGGCTCATGTTTATCACAAGGGTCAAAGTAGAAACTACCCTTTGTTAATCCTATAATGTAAATGACTCCTTGCCATGTCCAACTTGCTAACAATCAGCAAGTGCCATGGCTGCTTCAGTACACAATGCATTGTCCCCCAACTAAATTCTAAATTCTAACACTGTATGCAATTCAATGTCCTTATGTTTAGAAAACCATGTTAAATTATTTATTTAAAATGCCATTTTAAAAGTAAAATAAAAAATTAACCACTCTTACATATTATCTTACATGGTTAATGCCTTTCATAGCCTTTAACAATCATCCTCTTGCAAGAGATGGTTGAAGATATCATAAAGTCTCTGTTGATTTAATATGTTTTCTTAATGACTTAGTGCATAACTCAAAAGAGTATTAACAACTCCTAATGCACATTCATACAAGACTCTTCCTGTACTGCCTTGGAAATCTGCACAAACATGAATTATGTACCAGCCTGTCAAAAAACTAATAAATATTGCCCATCATTTTTATATTTCCCTTCATCTCGATTTCATCAGACTAATCCTGTCATTCATTTTGTCAGAAATCTAGTTAAGATTGCCCTGCATTGTGCTAAAATACTTTCAAATGAACCTTTGCTCATTTTGGCTCATACATAGATGAATGAAATCTATCATACACATCATAACTGTCCAGGTGTTGCAGCAGCTGCATTTGTCACCTAGGACTCATTCTCTAGGAAAGAAGCCAAACTTTGCAAAACAGAAATAGACGCCAGTGTATAATTACAAAATACTTTTTTGGGGGATCAACTTCTGATGTGTTCAGTCAATGCCATATCTGCAGAAACTCTTTTTGGTGTCTTTGGTGTCAGCAAAATCTCCATAAATTCTACTTGCACTTTTTTTTTGGGGGGGGGGCGGTCCATTTTTATTTGCTACAAGGACACTGTGTACCATTGGGATGGAATTCAGAGATTCAGTTGTAACTTGTTTCCGTGTAACTGAGATTAGGGCTTTAACCACTCTCTGTCGGGACTCAGACTTGCAGCATTCTCACATACTATGGATGTCAGGTAAGGATTCATTCTGTGAACCACCATGTGGCTCTGGCTATAAGCAGGAACTACAGAGAGATATCAGACACATCCACCAAGGAAATCTCCTTACTCTGGTAGGCTATAATAGTATCTGGGTAGAGATTCGCCCATAAAAGGCTCAAAACTTTGTATGAGATCCAATATGACATTACAAAGCATTAGAGGACATTAGAGAAACACCAACCCATTCCTGCTTCTGCCTTCTCCTGACCCAGGATAATTTCCATAGATTTGAGGAAGACGTAGCTTGCAGTGCAAGGAGCAGACAAAGCTTGAGGAAAGCTGGAAGAAGGGTTGTGCTTAACTCAGTTCTGCTCACAAGCATTCAAGGAGAAATGCTTCGCTTTGCAAATACCAATTCTCAAACGTTCAAGACAACTCGCTTTCAAGGCCAGACTTGCTCACTGATCTAGATACCTAGGGTATATACATTGTGATGTAGTGAATTTGGTCACCAAAGAGTAAGGAGAGAGATGAGAGAGAGAGAGAGAGAGAGAGAGAGAGAGAGAGAGAGGAGAGAGAGAAGGGTGGTGGGTGTGGCCTCTAAGAGCTGAGTTAGTAGATAAGAGGTTAATTGCCAGCAGGAGCAAGGGAAGAGGCGCAGAGTCCTTGTTCTCATTTGCAGAGGAACAGTAGAGGAAAAGATTGATGTGGCATGTTTGCTAAAGGTGGAATGAGAATAGGTGGAAGCAGGGCAGCGGAAATCATGGTGAAGCTACTATTGTCTCGGATCAATCCCAGGGCCACAGGTGCACAAGAAAAAAATGACAGCAGCTGCCCATAAAGCGGGGGGGGGGGGGGGCTTACAGCAGCACAAAGAGCTAAAAACCTGGTGAAGTTGAAATCTGGTCTTTTTTGACCCACATTCTTGCATCACTCCTAGGCTCTTAAAGGTTTGCCATATGTTACCTTTTGGAATGAAGATTGAGTAAGATTCAGGCTTGGATCCAGATCTGCAGTTTTTTGGGATATTACACCAACACCTCACCCACTCAGATGTCTGCTAATGCTAGACATGGTTCCAGACTATAAAGGTGTTTTCTGGTCAGCTCTGACTGATCATTCTATAAATGCAGCAATCTGAAACACTTCTATTATAGGAAAGCCCTCTTCAGGCATTTAGTTCAAAAGCAGCATCACCATCACCATCCATATTGTCTGCCATGAGCAAGAGGGTGAAATTATGAAACGGGGAGCCCCTTCCACTCATGAAGGCTGCTTACAGGGTTCTAAATTGTGCTGGGAATTTCCATGAGTAGACCTTCTGCTTCAGAAGTCTGACCTCCAATACACTGAGGCAGCTAGAACCCCTACTTCAAGCTGGTTTTACATGTAAATGGAATGTTGAAATGACATCTTAGTGGGAAGTTGAGACTGTCATTGTTTTGCCATTCCCAGTCTCCTGTATGCACTCACAGATTCTTATACTCCACCCAATGTGATTTATTTTTCTGTTGACTTCAAGCTTTGCTTCATTTTGCAAACTACTGGGTGTAGGCCCCAGAAGAGGCTGCATCCTGGGCTAAATATCTGGCCTCCCTTGACTTGGATTATGTGAACATCTGATTTTCTGCTGTCAATAGGAAACCCCAGTCTTTGCTAATGCACATAAGCATGCTGATCAAGCAGCAAGTTTGAGAATATTTTTGGAAGCTCTACCACATCCAGATGAAAAGGAAACTGAAGCACACAAATGTGGATGATAACTTGCATTTGATCCATTAAAAAAAATTGATCTGCATTCTACTGCCTAGTGATTTGCTTGCACTTCAGAATAGGGAAAATAAACCCCAATCCAATTCAGAGTCTGATCCAGTGCTTTGGAGTGGCACTAGTCTGACCCAGTACAATTTGGGGATGACCTGAACTGGATCTGGACCCTGAATTGATTTGGGGCCTTGCACTGTTCTTAATTAAAGTTTAAAAAGCTATCGATAGGTATGCTGATCCCAGAGGTATAGACATTTTGACTAATATCCATCGATAACATCATCCATTAATTTGCCTAATCCCCTTTTAAAGCCATCTAATTTGTTGGCCATCACTGCATTTTGTAGTAATAAATTCCCTGGTGGCAGCTAGACTGGTGATGCGGCAGCTAGACTGGTGACTGGGAGCAGCCGCTGAGACCATATAACACTGGTCCTAAAAGACCTACATTGGCTCCCAGTACGTTTCTGAGCACAATTCAAAGTGTTGGTGCTGACCTTTAAAGCCCTAAATAGTCTCAGCCCAGTATACCTGAAGGAGCATCTCCACCCTCATCGTTCAGCCTGGACACTGAGGTCCAGCTCCGAGGGCCTTCAGGCGATTCCCTCAATGCGAGAAATGAAGTTTCAGGGAACCAGGAAGAGGGCCTTCTCGGTGGTGGTGCCCACCCTGTGGATTGCCCTCCCATCAGATGCTAAGGAGATGAGTAATTATGTAACATTTAGGAAACATCAGAAGGAAGCCCTGTGTAGGGAAGCTTTTGATGTTTTACTGCGTTTTTATATATGCTGGAAGCTGCCCAGAGGGGCTGGGGCAACCCAGCCAGATGGGTGAGGTACAAATAAATTATTATTATTATTATTAGTAGTAGTAGTAGTAGTAGTAGTAGTAGTAGTAGTAGTATTTCCACTGGAAATTCAGAATTTCTGCTCTTTCGGATGTTTCCTGGATGCACATCCCCAATTGAAATATGCACAGAAATAAAAGTGCAGGTCTCACACAACCCTACCTATTGCCTTTGCTTCCAGCCTTACCAATGGACGTAATATATAGTTAGCATCTTAAATTCTCTGATAACCAGGAACTATATACTGATACCATTTCCCCACAAATACTATATCAGAAAGCCAGAGGATAAAAATGAATAAATCAGGGGTTTTCTTTGCAAAACATATAGAACACCACGGAACAGAGTGGTGGTTTATATTATTCTTATTAAATTAGCATGTCATGCATGTTGCTTCTCATATGGCTTTAGTGATCAAATAAATCCTGTTGTGCCCAAATGCTCAAAGTATTACACTGGAGAAAAGCATGTAAAGTCAGTCAAGCAAATAATCTTGCATCTTTAATTAGATGTTTTGATTTTCAACCCCCAAGGCCTTTGAGAAGTTACAGAAATTCGTGGTTTGGAGCTTCAATAGGAAAAGCACTTCGAATGAAGCAAAACTATCATATATTCCTCAGCCACAGTTCTGTGAACCTTTAAATATTTAATACAGATTGGTATTAAATCTTTAAAGAAATTTAATATGTAGGAAGCTGTCTCATATCGAGTGTGATCGTTGGTCCATAAAGTTCAGTGTTGTCTGCGCTGACTGACAACAACTGTCCAGGATTCAAAAATGAATTAGAGATGAGATCGCAGTATCTCCAAATTTAGGAGAGTTGTGTACAGCTATTAACCAAATGAAAAACAATGGCAGTGGACCTGATGGGATACCTGCTGAAGTCTTCAAAGTGGGCAGAATTGAACTTACTCAACAATTTCACAAGCTCATCGGGAAAAAATCTGAGAGGAGATTCCAGCAGACTTTAGGGATACCAAAATTATCAATCTCTTTTTAAAAAGTGATAGAACGGATTGTGGAAACGGATTGTGGAATCGAGGCATCTCTTTATTAGCTGCAGCTGGCAAAATTCTTGCAAGGATCTTAGCAAATCATCTCCTAACAATATCTGGAGCTACCCTTCCTAGGGGAACAGTGGACATGATTTTCACTGCTCAACAGCTTGAAGGAAAATGCAAAGAGCAAAACCAACCTCTGCATATGGTGTTTATTGACCTGACTAAGGCCTTCAACACTGTAAATCACAATGCCCTGTGGACTGTCCTTCTGAAAACTGGCTGCCCAGATAAATTTATGAACATCTTTCAGCTCCTCCATGATAATATGACAGCAACAATCACAGATAGGAATGGCTCTCAAAGTGAACCATTCACACTGGGATCAGGTGTTAAACAGGGTTGTGTATTGCCCCAACTCTATTTATTAATTTCATTGCCATGATCCTACACGTTGTCAAAGAGAAACTCCCTACCTTAGTAGAAATCATATATCGAACAGATGGAAAGCTCTTTAATCCGAGTACGCTGAAAGCAAAGAATAAGGTTACCATAACTTCCATCACAGAGCTTCAGTATGCTGATGACAACATAGTGTTTGCACACTCAGAGGATGACCTCCAAACCATTGCCAAAGAAGAAGAGAGATGGACTAATATTCTTACTCAGTATAAAATGGCTTCCTGTGTTCCCAGAAACCAAACCAGGGACCATTTGCATGCAAAACATGTAATCTCCAACTGAACTATAGAACTTTGCTATAGAGGGATAGCTCTGTTAGTCTCTTATATTGAAACCACAATAAAAGAGAGGCATTTCTTAAAGATTAACAGATGTATGGTGACATCAACTTTCATGAGCCTGATTCCACTTTGTAGGATGTCATATGGTGTAGTGGTTAGAGCAGGCTTCCTCAACCTCAGCCCTCCAGATGTTTCGAGACTACAATTCCCATGATCCCTGACCACTGGTCCTGCTAGCTATGGATCATGGGAGTTGTAGGCCAAAAACATCTGGAGGGCCGAGGTTGAGGAAGCCTGGGTTAGAGTGTTAGACTAGGATCTGAGATACCAGTTCAAATCCCCACTCATCCATCAAGCTCACTGGGCTAGTCACTGCCTCTCAGTCTAATCTGTGTCACAGGGTTATTGTGGGGATTGAATGAGGAGCAAGAGAATCATGTACACCACCTTGTTTTGAACTACAATTCCCATCATCCCCAACCAATCTGGTCAGTGATCAAGGATGCTGGGAGTTGTACCCCAAGACATCTGGAGGGTAACAGATTGGAGAAGGCAGATCTAGAGGATCCTGCTTGGGCAGAATATCCAAGGATTTTTGCATAAAGGGGGAATTTTGATGAGGCAAAGTGAAATTCTCAGGAAGGTTGCAAATCCCTACAGAGGGGAGACAATTGGTTTATAAAAAGGTGGAACTAATTTGGATACAAGGAATGAAACAATGGTCCTTCGTTGTTTTACATTTATTCAGGGAATGTAACAGAGGAGGAAACTGTACTGCAAGTTTTGCTGTAATGTTTAGTGATTGCCATGCTTTGTCGGGTATGAGTCACAGTAATTAATTCAGACAATAAACTTAACCTCTTTCTGCTTCAAAAATGTCTGAAGGCAGTTCATGAGTTCTTCTTATAGCTTAGTTATTCAGATTTATCCACTGCAATCTCCCAAGGACTTTTAAATTTGTATTTTCATATGGTACTCTCTGGATGGAGCACAAAGAGTTCAAGGTAAACAGTAATTGAGTTTCCAGCACATTTAGAAAAGCTGTGGTGACACAATACAGTCAGCAACATAACTTATATGGAGATTTCGAGAATCAATTGCATGGCTAACTGGACATTAATTAAAAATAATAGTGGCATAGTGCACTACAGCAGTGGCATCCAGAATTTCTAGGCCCTATATGAAAGGAAGCAAACAAAGTGATCTCAAGTCAGATGTTGTTGGACTACAACTCTCTAACTATTGGCCATGTTGGCTAAGGCTCATGGGAATAGCAGTCCAACATCTGAGGACATCATGTTGGCTATTCCTGCTCTATACATTTAAAACCAATTGCTTTTAAAAAAATCCAGCATGGTCAGATCTGACTGCAGAAGAGGAAACTTCCCAGAAATAGGGTTGCGTGCCGAGGTCCCCAAGCCACCCCCCAATAAATTCACACTTCAGACATAAATTTTGTTTGGGTTTTTGGCAATAATTTAGGCCACAACTTTATTAAACACAAATTATGTGAGTGGTTGCGCAGGAATTGGTTCTGAATAGAAGTCCAATGGGACAGAGCTGACCACCGGTCAGCAACGGGATATCCCATCTGGGGAGAGATATGGAGGCTGGGGGCAAAGCCCTCCCTCTCCCCGGAAGTTCCCAGGGGCTCTTGCGTGGCCCTGCCCCCCTACTGTGGGTTCGGACAAAAGCATGTCGAGCCCCTGGATTCCTTTAATGGAATTCCCTACACACCATCATCATTTGGAGGGGCGACCACCCCTCCAGTAACAAACACAATAACCAATGCCTAACCACCAACCTTACAAGTTGTGACTAGTTGCTACTGCAGTTGGCGAAAACCAAATGGCAACAGCCAATCAGCCAAATGGAAAAATTCCTTCCAGGCCCTTGCCCCAAAAGCAGACGACCCCATGACAGGTAGTTGCAAGGTCAATGCAGAGGCCTAAGAAAGAGGGAGGGAGGGTGGGTGATCCGAAGCACGCAGCCAAGAGAAGGATCACTCTGCATGCAGGACAATATAAAGGACGCTGGGCTGTCCGTCACAAATTGCAACATATAACTCTCCCCAGCAACACCCCAGGGTCCTATCAAAGCTGTGGCCAGCCAACTATCCCGCCCAGCTGCAAGAGAACCCCATTTGCCATATTTTGAAAAGCAAAAAAGAAGACACATTTGCTGGCTACGGATCACTATGATGACTCTACCCATGAAAAAGAGAACATGTCCTGGGAAAAGAGGACTGAGCTCAGGAAAGTACCATCAGGGCCAAGAAGATTACAGCAAGGTAAATGAGCAGAATCAAATAAGCTATTAGAAACAAGAAGGCTTCCCTCAGAAAAAAAAAATGGAAGTCTTGTCCAAATAAGGAGAACAAAGAGGAACTAACCTTGGCAAAAAGAAGTGCAAGCGGACAGTAAGGGATGCTTTAAAAGTATTTGAAGAGAACATATGCTTAAAAAACAACAACAACCCAGAAAGAGCAACAACAGCAAAATCCTTAAATACATTAATAGCAGGAGATGATCTAGGGAGGTGGTTGGACCCCTGGGTGACAAAGCAGTCAAAGGTGCTAAAAGAGGATAATGAAATTGCAGAGAAGCTGAATAAATTATTTCCACTGTCTTTGCAGTGGAAGAAATAGAGCAGATCCCTGTGCCTGAAGTAACTTTTGCAGGAAGAGAGTTGGAGGAACTGAGGAAAATGGTGGTGTTGAAAGACAAAGTTCCAGCCCCAACTGTCAAAATAAAAACTGGCAAATTGCCAAGTCCAGGTGGCATCCACCCAAGAGTTCTCAAAGAACTCAGATGTGAAAATGTTGATCTTCTAACAAAAATATGTAACTTGTTCCTCAGATCTGACTCTGTACCTAATGACTGGAAAGTAGCCAATACAACACCATATATATTAAGGATCCAGGGGGATCCTGGAAATTACACACCAGTTACCTTAATGTCAGTCTGGGCAAACTAGGAAAAAGTTTTGTCAGAATAACCAGACATATAGAAAAACAACGCTTTCTGAAGCAGAACCAGCATGGCTTCTGAAAGGCTAAGTCCTGTCTCACTAACCTATTAGAGTTCTTTGATAGTGTCAACAAGTATAGATAGAGGTGATCCAGTTGACATTTTGTACTTGAACTTTCAAAGAGCTTTCAATATAGTACCTCATCAGAGGGTAAGCAAGCAAGTCATGGAATAAGGGGCAAGGACCTCTTGTGGATCAGGAACCGATTACGTAACAGGATTCGGGGAGTAAGAATAAATGGACAGAGCTACATTTTCTAGAGTTCCCTGGGGATAGGAACTGATTGTTAAACCAGTCTGCGAACTTCAGCTATCTGAAAGGAATAGGGGTTTCCTAACAATTCACAGCACCCTTAACAAACTACACTTCCCATGATTCTATGGAGGAAATCGTGTTTAAAGTAGCATGATACTGCTTTAAATGTATAGTGCAGATGGGAACTCAAATTAGAACATAATAGCCAACCAGAGAGCTATTGTTTAGTCAAAAGAGATGGATGTATCCACACACACAATATATATCTTTTACAATCTCTTTCTACCCCTCCTTCCATCTTAACATCTGTTACCCCTTCTTTTTCTTTCTTCTCTTCCTCTCTTCACTTACCAACATTCAGAATTGTTTTTTTCCCATATCTTCCACCCATGTTAGTGAGAATTGAGAGCTGTTGAGAATCCGTGTACATGACTGTGGATGTGCAGGCCTCTGTATGAGTACAAAAGACCTTTTGCATTCTTATACATATCCTCATACAATATATGAAAAGTCATTCTGACTCCTCAGTCAGTAGAACACTGCACTACTTTTCATACTAATTATTTTTGGGAAGGGCTGACATTTGTAAATTCTGACATAACTGGTGAGTCTCAAGAAAAAAGCATGAGACAATGCAGAGAAATAAAGAATTATTTTTCTATTTCTTCCTCTGTCTAGATGAAACGTGTGCTTCTTCCCGTCTAGCAAGCACTGCAGGAAACCAGAGTGCAAAAGGGCTGCAGACCTTTCCAAGAGAAGTACAAAAAGTCAGCGGAATCATGCATTGATCGTGAATTTATTTGGATAATTTATATATGCTGCTTATATTGAATGTTGAACTCTAATGAGTTCGTTTATTTTTGGTTTTTATTTTTCAACAAACTTTTATTGCAATCTCTTTCAAAAGCATTAAAAATTCAGAAAATCTGTAAAGTTGCACAGCTCAAATGTGTGAATTGCACAAAGGCAAAACTAAATATACAAACCAGAAACCAAACACATGGAACTAAAATAAAGCACAAAATTATGAAACCAAGGGTTATATTCAGCTATGATTTACTCAAAACAGGCCCACTGAAATTAATGGGCCTAAATTTGTCATGATCATTAATTTCAATGGGTCTCCTCTGAGAAAAAAAGATCAGTGAATACAATCCCAAATAAAATATCAGTTATACTAACAACCATAGCAGGTGCAAGGATTTAAGCAAGAATAATCTTAGAAATAAAAGATAGGTAGGCGTTTCAGAAAAGCACCTAAGCTGTTTACAACATAGATCAATGCATATTAAATAAAAGATATATTCCAAAAATACAAAAAGAAATCCATGTTCAATCAAACACAAGTAACAATTAAATGGCATCAAAATAAACATCATACATAATTATCTGCTGCAAAAAATATAAATGAAATTCCACACTAGAAAACATAGCAAGCAGCTAAACAAAATACCTTCTTAACACCTGGAAACAAAATGTTACAAATGGAAATACAGTCGTACCTTGGTTCTCGATCAGAATGCATTCCGAGTGTCCGTTTGACTCCCAGAAACGTACGAAAACCAAGTTGCAGCTTCTGATTGGCTGCAGGAGTGTCCTGCAGCCAATCAGAAGCCACAGAAGCCACGCCGGACGTTTGACTTCCGAAAACCGTTCAAAAACTGGAACGCTCACTTCTGGGTTTTGATCTTTCGGAAGCCAATTTGTTCAGGAGCCAAGGCATTTGAGATCCAAAGTATGACTGTAATTTATTAAAAACATGATCAACAACTCACTCTTCCCAACCACCATGTACCCAATAAATCATACAATTTAACAAACAAACAACCTACATTTCAAATTCCCTATTCACAGAAAAGCAAAACTTGATTTAACTGCAGCTAAAAATGCATTTCATTCTCAGCTCTGTTCCTTCCATATCAGGGACATGTTTTGGACTGTGGCTTTTGGGCACATCTTAAAGTTCCATCTTAAACATACGTATTTGTTCAAGCACATGGCTGATGCCATATGTACTTTGATCCTTAATCTCTGGACTTGGTATCAAATTCACAGTTATTTAATTTAACAAGCAATAGCTAGTTCTAGATTTAGAGATTTGTTTGGACTTGGATTTTAGACTTGGATTTTTGTAGTTATTATTAATGCTGGGCTGTAGTTACTACTTGGTTGCATTTTCATTAGATTTAATTTGTGTTCTCTGTTCTGTATATTGGTATAGTTGTGATTAGAATGGTTTTATCCATTTGTGGCCTGCTAAAACTGCCTGCACATTTTGTAACTGAGTACACAGTTCCAGCTATAATATTTGAAATTGTTTTTAAGATTTGAAATTGTTTCCCATGGTACGATTAACTCAACTGCAATGATAACAATTTTACCCTAGCAGCTTTAAAAAAAAAAGTCTTCCAAACATAATGGAAAAGATGATCATCACACTTCTGTATCTCATTCATCCTTCTTGCAGGTGTTACATTGTTTAATCTTGAACATGAAATTTGCCTGGCAAAATGATGTATTGGTTGACGTACAAAGCTATTTGGATACAGTAGAGAATTTCAATGTGATTGTCAGAATCAAAATAATACTGATGCAATTACCTAAGTAATATAAACTTTTCCCCCTTTCTTATTTGGTGATACTTGTGGAAGTTGGGACTTCCATTTCTCCAGGGGAACCAATGGCATTTTGAATTATTAGTCAATTTGTACTTTATTGCTAAGAATTCAAAGATGCACAGCTCAGGCTAAATTAAAAATAATAGGGAAGCAGTGAAACTAGAAAGAGGGAATCAATTTTCTACATTAGATACTGAGATGTTTTACAAATTAAATCACTTTCTATAAGTGAAAGGACTCTGGAATAATCAGTTTTAAAAGATTTTCACTCTCTTGCTGTCAACTGCTTTATGTCTTGCAGCACTCACATTGAAAATGGTACAAACAAATGGCCCTTAAGGAGACATCAGAATTTGATTCTCACATGTTTGATAAAGTGGCAAGAGTACTGCAAGGATGTACTGCATGGATTCATTCTCCTTTAGTGGAGGAGAGAGATTCTGTGTGAGTTGTCACCACCTCTCCACTGGCAGGAAGTAAAGACTTTCAGAAGACTTTCATCTGATGGGCAGGCATCTTCTTCCAGCTCTATAGATTTCTCCTTTCCCTCTTCTCAGCATCCATTTTCTTTGGCCTTTTGGGCCTACAGCCCTTGCCCAGGAGAAGACCTGTTTGGGATGATTGGGTATCTCTCTGTGGACTCATCAGGGGTCTCAGAGAAGCACCCATGGTCCAAGCAGGGCTGGGAACCATTATGGTGGTTGAGCACACAGGAGAAGAAGGAGGGTTAACCCCTCTCCTTCCCCCTCTGTGTCCTCCTCTTCATTACCTAGCCCCTCACTGTGGCAGGAGGCATAGACGCCAGCAAAGAGGAGCAGGGTGCTGAGCAGGAGAGAAAGGGGCTCTGACAGAAGAAGCTGAGACCTGCCCCACACCCAAAGCAGCCAGCTTGGAGGAGACATCAAGCTCTCACCACCACTCCCTTAACCTCCAGGCAGAGTGGAGCCTTCACCCACAAGTGTTCTAGTGAATAGTGGATCATTTCAGCCTTCCAAGATTGGACCTGTTTGCAAGTCCAGAAAACTGAAAGATGAAACTCTTCTTCTCCCAGTTCAGGACCCAGGGAGCGATGGGCATGGATGCCCTGACCTCCATCTGGCAAGTGGGGGGTCTATATGCCTTTCTCCCAATGGTCCTAATCCAGAGATTTCTCAGCTGATCCAGATCCATTTCAGAGGAGATTATTGTAGTGGTTCCCTTCTGGCCAAGCAGAACTCATGGCCCTATCAGTGGCAGATTCTTGGCCCCACCACACAGGAAGGACCTGCTGTTGTCGGGAGAGGTCTGCCACCTTGACTCAGATTCAGCTACAGCTCCGTGAAGTTGAAGACACCTTGAGCATGGTTTCAGCTATTGAAAGGTGGCATGCAAATATGATGGGAATGATAGATAGGCTACTGTAGATAGGTTCTATTGTGGGAAATAGCTTAAAATTACATTTTAGGCAAAATTGCACCCAAAATGTATATATTATGTGTCATTTGCAGTAAAATGATAAATGCAAACTGATGTGGAAATGTGGAGAACTGCACTTAAGATCGGGAAAATGACAAACTGACAAAAAGCAAAATTGACAGTTGTGTCTATCTCGTAACTACAGGCCTCTGGTGGCAATGAGTATAGATGCCAGTTTTCAAAATAATAATAATAATAATAATAACAATAATAATAATAATAATAATAATAATTCTGTTGCGAACTGCCCTGGGATCTTTGGATGAAGGGCAGTATACCAATTTAATAAAATACAGTGGTGATGTTGATGATGACATCTCCAAAATTGTGTTGTTCCATGACACATGACATAGGTTGTGGGTGTGGGTGTGTAGTCTAGAACAGCTCCATCCATTAGAAGAAAAAATAGTTTCAATCTATACCCTGCAAGGAATTAAGATACAAATTCTGCTTCTTGTTGAATAATTATGCAAGGGAACAATTTGGCAAGAACATTAATTGCTTTCCAAGGATATCATGAAGGAGGGGATGGACAGATGAACACTTAAACACTGTCAAACAACAGCTGCAACTTGTTTAACAGTAGCTTCGAAGAAATGATCACAATCCACTTGAAAAATTGAGCTTTAAAGTATATTTCCATAGTTTCCTGTCTCCGTTTTTCTTTCTTATCTTTCATTCCCATCCAGTGGACAATCTAATGTTCTTGCTTTATAAGATAAGAGGGGAGATAAAGGCAATACATAAAAATGCCAAGTGACAACACAAAGTGTGAGTCGCTACATGAATAGTAAGCAACTGTGGTACTGTAACAGAGGGTAGTTTAAAAGACAACCTCAAAGATGAGCTTCCTGACATTTAATCTTAAGCAGGGATAGTCAGTTGGTGGCCCACAGACCCCATCTATCCATCAAAATACCGTATTTTTCCGTGTATAAGATTATATTTCCCCCCAAACTTTTTAAGTTTAAAAATGGGTGTTGTCTTATACATGGAACGTTGCAATTAAAAATATAAATAAATACATGCTGCCACCCATATTCTTTCCCCTCAGCCTCCCCTCACTGTTGGCCTCATGACAAACCCTCCCCAGAAGCCCCCACTCCAGACATTGTCCCTTCCACCCAGTTCCCTCAGCTGCCCCCTGGCTACCCAGACCCCCCATTCCCCAAGCGCGCTCACTCAGGCAGCTCCTTGAGCAGTCACAGCTCCTCGATCAGCATTCACATCTGCCCACGCTCATGGAGTAAATACGGTACATACCGTAAATACTGAAACAAAAGTGCAACACATAGGCAGGAGAGCTGGAGCTGCAGCTACAGTGGAGTAACACTGAGCTGACAGGAGCAGCTGCCATTACACAGTTTGCCTCACTGTTGTTTAAATATATGGTACTAAATATACTGGTGTTTTGAATATTTAATAAAATATCAAAGTTGGTCTGTTTGGCGTTTAGAATATTTATTTCTTAATTTTGGGCTCAAAAAATAGGGGTAGTCTTATACATGGAAAAATACGGTAATTTATTCCAGCCTGTGATGATTCTATCAAATAAGGCTTGACAATGAGGAGCCAAGAGGGTACAGAAGCTTGAAAGTTGCCTCCAAACCTCCAGCTTGCCTCTTTTGTTGCCATCTGCTCCCTTGGGCAGTTAGTGGCCACTACTTTCCCCCAAGAAGTCCTCTTAGTGATGCCACATACATACTGTTGTTCTGATGGGACTCAGAAAGAGCACCAACACCACACCAGTTTTTTATCTACCTGAAATAAAGCTTGCAAGTAATCTTGCTTTAAGGAGAAAAATAAATGTTTAAGAGATGGACATGATCTATGTAATCTCACAGCTAACCTTAGGAGTTCATGTATTCCAGGGAGGAGGAACCTGTGACCCACCAGATAACAGACTCCAACTTCTATCAGGGACGATAGGAGTTGCAGTCCTTCTGCAGGGCCACAGGTTCCCCACCTCTGATGTTCAGAGTGATTTAACAAACAATCCCTTTCCGCGGGGAACTCTGGGAATTGTAATTCCATGAGGGCAATAGGGCTCTCCTAACCACTGTCAGCACCCTTAACAGACTACAGCTCCAATGAGTCTTCTGGGGAAACCACAACCGTTTTAAGTGGCACAATAGTGCTTTAAATGTATGGTGTGACTGTGATATGAACAGCCAGAGGAATATTTGGGACAGTGCAATCAGTTCTCCCGCACAGGGTGCTAGAGTCCTAGAGTCCTCCCTCTTCCTTCCTATGGTAAATAGGTAAGTGCGGGTGGCACTGTGGTCTAAACCACAGAGCCTAGGGCTTGCCAATCAGAAGGTTGGCGGTTCGAATCCCTGTGACGGGGTGAGCTCCCCCCGTTGTTCGGTCCCAGCTCCTGCCCACCTAGCAGTTCAAAAGCACGTCAAAGTGCAAGTAGATAAATAGGTACTCTGGCGGGAAGGTAAACTGTGTTTCTGTGCACTGCTCTGGTTTGCCAGAAGCGGCTTAGTCATGCTGGCCACATGACCCGGAAAAACTGTATGTGAACAAACGGCACCTCCCTCAGCCTATAGAGTGAGATGAACGCGCAACCCCAGAGTCATCCACGACTGGACCTAACGGTCAGGGGTACCTTTACCTTTACCTTTAACGCAGATACTATGCACCCAGAAGTTGCTTGGTTCAGCCCTTGGAATCTTCACGTTAAACAATCTTAACTAGCAGAGCTGGTGTGAGTCCTTGGAGTGCTACTGCTCATCAGAGTGGATAGTGCTTGACTGGATGGACCAGTGGTCAGATCCAGTGCATTCTACCTTTCCTCCTTTCTCTGTTCATTTTCATTCTGACTTCGGACGAGTGCACAACTCAAAGCTCTCCAAGGTATTGGCCTGATATTGCCCGAACCATTTTGTCTATCAAATTATCACACGTCAGTAGCCTCATTGAAGTTTAAATTGCTCTCACTCTCTCTTTAATTCCCGTCATGCAGGGGATCAATTTTTCAAAGCTGGTCGGCTAACATTAGGTACAAAGAAATAATCCATGGCTTGCATTTGCGCACCTGTTCTGAGAATTTAAAAATGATAAACTATCTAAGCAGATAATGAACGGTGGGAGATTAGGATTCAATCTGACACACACCACCTGCAGAGGCTCTTGGTCCATTTAAAATCAATAAGGCTTATTTCTTTTTCAGAATGATTGGTTCCTTTTGAGTTGGCATAGTCAAGTTTCCAGACTAAATTGCTTCTGCTCCAGAGGACACTACATTTGCCACACAAACTGAACAGGCTGTAAGCAAGAGCACACCTTGCATCTCGCATGATGGCCTCGGATCGCTATTCATTCGTTAAACTGCCCCAAGCCTGAATGGTTGGGTGAATTTCTTTTTAGAACCCTGATGCACGAAGCACCTCTTCTTGTAAGGCTATTAAATGATACGGATTATTTACAAGGGTAAGAAACCAATAAAGACAAAGGAATATGTTCCACATCTCTGTTACACTAGTCATTTGGGGAGCTACGTAAGGGTGATATTGAACTCATAGGCTTGTTTCTGCCATCAAGGGCAAGCTTCAGTATTCATTGCATGGCTAGATACAGGAAGATGTGATTCTATCAGGTAGCATAATCTCCAGTGGTGCACCAAACATGAGTGGTTCCTTGTGTAACTAACTGGCTGCAGAAAGTCACGCATGTAGGTAAACAAAGAGTCCCCTTCCCTTTTGTCACCTATCATCGTTTTATAGACCATGTGTAGATTTCCTACATGAAGGCTCATATGTCAAGATACTGACTCCCATGTATGGAGTTAGAGCTGCTGGGAATTTCGCTAATCACCAGTGCCATTTGGGAAGAAGGAGGAGAGAGCTACATTTATTCCTCCTGCTCCCACCACTTGCTTAGTACTGGTAATACAATGGTTTGCTGGTTGGTTGGTTGGTTGGTTTAGTGAAGCTAGGCATCCACAGCACCAACAACTGAATTTGGAGAAAAATCACAAATGGATCAAAAAGGTTCGTGTTTCCTTTTGGAAATGAGGCACAGCGGAGACTGTTGCATCTTTATGATATACATCATAAACACATGAGGTTTTGTTACATGAGTGTTTCCCAAACTTGGGTCTCCAGCTGTTTTTGGACTACAACTCACACCATCCCTGATCACTAGTCTTGTCAGTGAGGGATCATGGGAGTTGTGGTCCAAAACCAGCTAAAGACACTGCTTGACACATTTATACAACCTGAACCTACAATGGAGGGGCTCATAGCACCAACACCCCAAAAGGGCCTCATTTCTCCTATAGCCACAGCCTTGGATTGAAGCAGAAATTAGCCATTGCGCCCTCTCTCTCTCTCTCTCTCTCTCTACCTTTCAGGCTGCAGCTTTCACCTTTCAAACAAGTCACAGCAAACTGCACTCCAACCTCAGCTTTAACCTTCTAAGAGCTGGAGGAGGGGCCCCAGCCATTTGTTATTTGATGAAGAGGCCTCTTGTATTTTGCTCTCCTAATAGCCTGTCACCTTTCCTTTGTTGTATTGATCGCCCAACTTCCAGGAAGGTAGGCTGGCTTATTTAGCTTTTAACACTTGTTGGATCCAGGTATTACAGTTGTCTTGCAGCTTAACACACCAGTCCTTGGGGATCCAGCTGCTGGTTCCAGGAATTTATAGGCCTCTGGTACCCCCAAACTCATAACAGTATTGTCAGGTCATGAAGGCCCATAAAATCACCAACTTATCCCAACAAGCTCCTCAAATTCCATGGCAGTCTGATTTGATTGATCCTGATACAAGAGTCTAAGTATTGCCGAAAATGCCATTTGAAAGTTCAAAGGAGTAGAAAATTGCTGTTCAATAATTCAGTGGTGAAATGAAAATAATGTAAAGAAGATTAGGCATGCCTCTTTTTTTATTGGGGACTATTCATAGCAGTGCTCTCATTTCCTAGCCTACTTTTTTTTTCCTTTTTCCCAAGCAATGTTTTTAATCAAATACTTTCAATGGAGGCATTGTTCCTTTTCTTCTTCTTTCTGTGCCTGGATAGTAAGGGGGAGCAGGAGGGGTACCCTTCCTTTCAAAAAAGAAACCTATCTTTATTTAATGTTTCTATTTTTACATATTGTTATTTAACAAAATTGAGCCACTGCATCACCCTTTTTCTTTTGTTTCCATCACAATGGCACCTGCAAATGGTTTGGCAATGGCAGAAACCTGAACCAATAATTGTAACTGTAGCTGAGAGTGGAAATATACGCCTTTAGGTGTTCTGCCAGCTGTGTGAAAGCTGCTTATTCTCAAGTGGCTCCTTCAATGCCGGGAGCATGCCATTCTCACTCTTAGGTGGCAGCAAATTTGCCACACCCCATTTCCCCCAAGGGATGACTTGTTTGGTTTCTCCCTGGGGAGAAATCTTGGAGTGGCATGAGAGGGTAAGTGGACAATCTGGATGGGGCAGAGGGGAAGCTAGAATACATAAGCTTGCATCTCCCCAAACTTTACGTCTTTTCCAATGTGGTGCCCTCTCTACCTCCCTGTTTCCGGAGTTGGGAGGGAGACGATTCCTCTAGTTTGGACATCAATCTATGGGGGAGGGTAGTGTTAAAAGCAGAGCTGAAATCCACAAACAGCATCCTCACATAGCTCCCCGGTTGCTCCAGATGGGACAGAGCAGCATGGAGAGTAGTAGTGATAGCATCTTCTGTGGATCTATTTGCTCTGTATGCAAACTGGTAGCTATCAAATGTCAGTGGAAGACAGGAAATAATATGGCTGCGTACCAGTCTCCCAAAGCACTTCATAATAATCGGAGTAAGTGCAACCAGTCTGTTGTCATTCAAACTGCCAATTGTGGATTTTTTAGGCAGAGGAACAACAGTTGATGACTTCAGGCAGGGTGGAACAATAGACTGGTGTAAGGACTTATTGAAGATCTTAGTAAAGACCGTCACCAGCAGGACCGCACAGCCCCTCAACACCCATCCAGTGATGCCATCAGGTCCAGCAGCCTTCCTCAGACTCACTGCCCTCAGCACCTGCCTCACCTACAGTGAGTGAGGGGCCACTGTGAGCTGGTGGCTGTAATGATCTCTAGCTTTCCAAGATTCTGAGCATTATATAAGTAATTACGTTACCCCATATCGTGTTATGGCTTTAATCCTAAACTCATATTACTAGGGAATAAATATGCCGCTCAGCACATTGGATTTACTTCTGAGTAAACATGTGTATGCCGCTCCTTTATAGAAGATAATTCTGGCACCACATCAGCTGCCGAATTCATGTTTTCTCTCAGCAGAAATGAATGTGTGGTGTTAATGTGTACTTACTATATTGATTTTCCATGTTCCTCTCCTTCTATGTTTGTGTGTGTTTGAGAATCTGGCAGAGCTGTGCTTTTGTATTTCATTCATTCTTGTTAAAAAAAATATCTGTGAGAGTGAAAGCTAATACAAATAAAGCAATTGAATGTTTGCTCAGCTCTGTCCTTGGTAACCATTTCTTGCTCTTGTTTGTCTTTGTGGGAAATTCATTGATAGCTTGACATAACATCCCATTCAGAGAAAGCAACAACCCAAGGATATGTTAACTGCAAATAAAGCACAAAGCAAACCTGAATCAACCAACATACCAGAAGGAACAGAATTGGAGCTTCATGCTCTAATCTTGGATGCAGCAGAGCGCCTTACTTATTTCACATGGTTTTGATCTCTCTGTAGTCGATTCATTTCATCTCTCTCCTCCCCTGCACACAATATCCTTGTCACTGAAGGTTGCAAACTGTCAGATTTCTCTCCCCACCCCCCTTTTATTCCGCAGCTCTGCAAATTGTGTTGCAGGGGAAATGAGACTGAACCTCCACTAAAAGAACTGGTTTACATTAAGCTCTGAGGGGGAAGTGTAAGTGTTCATCACAGAACAAGTGACTTGGTTAGAGCCAAATTCTGTGGTTGGATAGCAGAATCTGGACAATTCCCTGCTGTCGTTGTGACATTGGGTTGCTTCAAAGTAAGTTCTACTCTGAGGATACCCAATGAAATTAATGAAGCTAAGTTAAACATGTTCATTAACTTCAATGGATCTACTTGGAGTAGGACTAGCACTAAACACAAAAATTGGGTAGGAATCAACTGATTAGTCCCACCAGTGGAAGCCCGCAGAAGGACTTCCGCTAGTGCAATGTGGCTTATCAATTTTGCTATCTCCTTTGATATCTATTGCTATTTTTGTTCTTTAGCTTTTTTTTTTTTTGGAAAGGCACTTTGTTGTATAAAAAGCCTGTCTTTCCTACAGCTCTGACACCTGCCCCGCATAATAGAATCTTAGAATTGTAGAGTTGGAAGGGACCCCTAGGGTCATCTAGTCAAACCCCCTGCAATGCATGAATCTCAGCAGAAGCATCCATGGCAGATGACCATCTAATTTCTGCTTAAAACCTCAAGTGAAAGAGAGTCCCTCAATTGAGGGAGTCCATTCCACTGTCAAACAGCTCTTACCATCAGATAGTTCTTCCGGAAGCTTACTCAGAATCTCCTTTATTGTAACTTGAAGCTATAAGACTTATCAGCAAAAGCAAAATTGTGTAGTAATTGTGGCATCAAGCGTTTTATTATTTACAGCAAAGAAAACAAAAGAAACACGGTGTGCTGTATGAGCGGCTTCTCACACATCCTCTCTCTGTGGAGAGAGAACAAAGAGCGGATGTTTGTCAGCCTGACTTTCGCTTACACACACACAGTGATAAGATAAGATCTGATCATGTGACCCTCTGCAATAGTGGCAGTGAAAATACTGACAGTCCCTTGGTCTGAGTGATGTGAGTGGAGTGAATGGTTTTTGACTGCAGCGAGAGAAGTTACTTGCTATCCCCCTTATGAATTCCAATGAATTGAGCTTTTTCTTTTATTTTCAATGTGTGTATTGACTACTGAGTAAAATCTCTCTCTTTTTTTATTAACACCCACCAACCCCACTCACACAGGAAACCAAAGATCACCACAGCCAACCACAAATGCACAATCACACCCTACGCCAACCCCAACCTCTCTCACCGCCAAAGGAGCACAAGCGAACAACAGAGAACCTACACAAACAACGCTGACACCAAACCCTACTCATATTGAGTAAAATCTTTTTAATATAGCAGACTTACATATAACAGAGTCTTTTTTAAGCAGCAAAAGCCATAATCAGCAGAAAGCAGATTGTTAAGTCCCAAGTCATTATTCACCAAACAAATGAATCGAATAAATAAAAAAAAACAATAAAGTACAGTGATAGTGAAAAAGCTATAATAAGTCTAATAATAACCACAATCAAACAATAATGGTTTGGGGTAGTGACAAATGAATATGGGTACTATACATGAGTTTTAAAGTGGAACTAAAATCCAATAAAATCCTCTGGTTTATGCTTACCTAAACCAGCAATCCTCTGATGCCTCTCTATTTCTCCATTACATCCTCAAGATTACCTAACCATTGAGCCTCAGAAGGGAGACCGCCTGCCAGCAAGGGCAGCCCTTTGCTACAGTTAACAAACACATAGCAAGATCTTTTACACCTACAAACACAAGGGAACGTTTTAAAAGTTATTAAACAAAAGTACTTGTTGAGTCCTCTGGGATAGGCTAATCCACCAGCTCATTAATTCTGTTCAAAACTAGACACAAGACGTCCCTTCTTCTTCTTCTTCTTCTTCTTCTTCTTCTTCTTCTTCTTCTTCTTCTCTGCCATAAATGAAACAATTTGTTTTCTGACGGCACACTTTTCATCACCGTAAGTCTGCAAGGTGTTACATCACAATAGCTAATGATGTCTGCATTTCTTATTTATTTATTTATTTATTTATTTATTTATTTATTTATTTAGAAAGTAGTAGTGAACAAAAGCTAGAGAGTTCCAGAAAAACATCTACTTCTGCTTCATTGACTATGCAAAAACATTTGACTGTGTCGACCACAGCAAACTATGGCAAGTTCTTAAAGAAATGGGAGTGCCGGATCACCTCATTTGTCTCCTGAGAAATCTTTATGTGGGACAAGAAGCTACAGTTAGAACTGGATATGGAACAACTGATTGGTTCAAAATTGGAAAGGGAGTACGACAAGGCTGTATATTGTCTCCCTGCTTATTTAACATATACAGAATTAATCATGTGAAAGGCTGGTATTGAAATGATTTATTTAAAGCATACATATAATTCTTTATACATTCTTTATTACACTCAGTGAGCAGCACAACAAATAAGCATAACATCATTGAAATAAAATTTTTAAATATAAACTGGACTAAATTATTGAGCCAGTGCATTCACCTCATAGAGTTTTAAGGCCACAGGTATATAATGTGCACCGTTGGATCTTAAAAAAACCTAAAATAGCAGAGGGGGGACTTATAGGCTTCAGCCGCTATGTGAGTTTGATGGACTTTCTTTAGGCCCTTGTTGTGGAAAACTATGCCTAAGTATTTAAAGCATTTGCATACTAGAGCACACTCTTGCCATCCAAATTATGAAATGGGAAGGTTTCCTCGAAAATTTCGTTGGACAAGTAGCTGCCAAAACACGCTGAAGTAAATTGTTTTCAGAATCTAGAATAGGCACTGAGGCCCTTGTGTAATACACTCCCAGTGACCCATTAGAATCAGGTTAATTCAGATGGAGCAGTTCAGATGGAGGTCTCAATTTCTCTATTTTATGTTAATAAGAATAGCAAATATTGTGCCAGCATGAAAGAGGAGAGGATATTGCACAAGAAAGAAAATGTGCAATTAATTCTACTCAAAGTACTGCTGGAGAAATAAAGCAGACAATGCATTCAAATATGTATTGTGGGTGATAAGACAGAGATACACTCTGTGGTTTGAATTATGAATAGGAAATAATTTTGTTGACATGCTAATTTCAGATATTTTCATGGCTGGAATTAAAAGTGGCTTCAGTAACACAAGGGCATCTATCACGTAGGTTAACTCTGTGTTGGAGATTGACTTGCCTAAGGCTTTCAGACTGTAGGCAAGAATTGAACAGGGGCTTTCTTATTTTTTGGTCTGCCTTCTTAGCAACTAGGCTAATTCAGTTCTCTATAAATGTGGAAATAAAAATGTTTTGGAACCTGTACCCTTGTCCAAAAGAGGCATTGCAATATATCAAAATCTACGGTAGTTGGGTGAGCACAGAAACCAATTTACAAGGATTCATGAAAGTCACTTAGAAGACTAGCAGCCTCTCACCTGAGATTGTTCAGGAATTCTAGGTAACCAAGAAATTGGTACACTTTTTAAATTAATGGTTAAACTCATGTCAGTTTTGAAAGTTTCACTCCACCATCTTGATTCAAAATGGTGACCAAATGCACTCAAACATAGATGAAACCATCATGTAAAATTTTGATTGCGTGTGTGCACGCACACACACTGCAGATGAAGTCAATCTCTGTTTTTTTAAAATTCACAAAAATAAAATTCATCAAACATCCCTATTCATTATAGTGGTGCTACACTGTGAAACAAAAATGCTTTTTCTTATATTTCATGGCTTTTGTTTCAAGAGCATTCAGAGACTTTGATCCAACTTCACAATAAACCTCTGTGATATTTGAAGTGCCTTTCCATCCATTCATTCATCTAAAATTCATATTTCTTTTGCCCCAAACATAGGTCTAGATCATAGTTTTCCTTCTGTGAATACAACACAATGCAAAGTTCATAGAAAAGGACTTTAACTCATTCCCCTTTACTCTGCAGCTCTCTGTGTCCTCCTGCTATCAGTTCCAGGAGATTGATAGCAGGACCATTGTGAATTGTTTGGGATATCCTTCACCTAAATGGAACAGCAACATTATCCAAGTCATAGTGTTTAGGTGAAAATGGGGACCATATTTGACAGACGTTTGCCACCTGACAATTTTTCTCCCTCTTGTTGAGAGGGAGAGCAGAGAACAGTAGAAGGGGGCAAGGGGGCAACAGTGCAGACTTTTGACCCCTATGGCAAAACTAATAGATCCAGCTCTGATGAGTGATCAGACTGCATTTCCCCAGATGTGCTGCTCAACCGTTCAACTGCTGAGTTTTGTGCATTTGGTGGGAATGTCTGAAGAGAGATTCTGACCCCATTTGCTGAATGTGCTTTGAAGCCTTTCTGCAAATGATAACAGAATCCTGCTTCAGACCTGCCCACTCAACATGAGAAAGCTGGGATGGAGCCAGTACACATGGGGGCAGGGCCAGCTCAAGAGCCCCCACATGCACTACACACTTTGTGTCCTCAACTGTTCTTTTGCACACATGTTTAAAGGTTCTATACCCTCTTGGTTTCTTGCCTTCCATGATAAGGGAAATTGCTATGGGAGACTGATCAAAGAGGATCACCAGGGCATGGTCCAATTGGAGACACAAGTTGAAGAGTGGGGGAATAGAGTGTCTAACAGGCAGTAAGGGCACGCTGGAAGGAGAATGAAGAGGTGCCAGAATTTGGGGGGCACACATACAGAGGACTTACATTATGAGGTCAGGAATAGAATTGACTTTTAGTGAGTGTCACATGGAGGGCTTAGGAGCTAGGAGACCACATAAGGAAAGAGACAGCAGGATGCTGGAGAAGGAAGGAAGAGAATTCTAGAAGGAGAAGGAAACAGAGGTAAGGTGGATGTCAGAGACTGGGCAGAGGAGGAATGGTGAAGACTGCCTCCCCATCCTGACCCTTCCAGGGGTTTGAGGGAGGTCACAGCTTAGAGGCAGATGAGGGGGAAA
Source organism: Lacerta agilis (assembly GCF_009819535.1). Taxonomy (NCBI): domain Eukaryota; kingdom Metazoa; phylum Chordata; class Lepidosauria; order Squamata; family Lacertidae; genus Lacerta; species Lacerta agilis. Next base: position 69,606,886 of record NC_046318.1, read on the forward strand.
GTTGGGGAATCATGGGAGAGCCAGAGCAACACCTGGCTGACATGTTATCATTAGAAAGCATTCCAGACCCTCCATCTCCCAGAACCTGCCAAGCCTTGAATCTGGCAAAGAGCTTGAAGACAGAGGGCACTTAGCAGCACCCATAGAGGAGGTGATGATGATGACAAATAGGGAAGTGGGAGACATGGGGGAGGTGGAGATTCACTCGGGATAACACCATTATCCAAGCGGCTGGGTTCTATAGCCTCTCTGTGTAAAGTTTGAAATAAAAAAGGACTGTAATCTGAAGAAGTGTGCATGCACACGAAAGCTCATACCAAGAACAAACTTAGTTGGTCTCTAAGGTGCTACTGGAAGGAATTTTTTATTTTTTATTTTGTTTCGCCTATGGCAGACCAACACAGCTACCTACCTGTAACTGAAACTTTTCTTTGTCTTTATACTTTCCTGGGCAACCAGCCTGAAGCCGCTGACAGCATCCTGGCGATGGGAGAGAGAGACAATTGGACAAGAGGAAGATTGAGGAAGAGGTGGCTACAAGGGAGATTCTGTTAAGGAGAATGGGGTTAGATTGGGGAAATTGGAGGGAAAGGTGAAAGGACAAGAGATGGATGTAGTGGAGACAAACAGTAGGTACTCCTTTAAGAGGAATGGACAAGAAATCTAGGGGTGAACAATAACTTACAAATATTGGAAAAGGCCGTGTTGGTGCTCTGAAGGACTGTAATAAACTTTTCTTTGTCTTTGAAGATGTGATGGTCCTTTTGCCTTTAGTGTATGTAAGGGGCTCAAGGTCCACCAGATGAACCTGATAAAAAAGGAACATACTAGGGAGGAGCTCATAACACCTTCATTTCAGTTTCCACATTACATCCACACTAAAGTTAATGTGAGTAAGCGAATTCAGTTTTACATTCATTTCTGAAACCAATGCACACCCCTATAGATATCTAAACAATCAAGATATGCAACAAGTCTACAGCATTTCATGTAGAATACTGAGGTTAAAGTGTTCCAATTCAAAATGCAAGCTGAAAGTTCACATTCAAAATGTGAACAGTAAACTTGTTTTATTGTGTGATGATAGATAAATGGCATGGGGAAGAGCAGACGCAACACAGAAATAGTGTTGGAATAGATTTCAGTAGAGAGGTGAACAGGCAAGGTGAAATCAGGTTGATTCAGGAAAGGGTATGCTAAAGTAGTGAGCCTTGAGAGATTTGAAAGAGGACAAAGAGTAGAAAATATATCAAGTTATAGAGTAGCATGGATAAAAGCATGGAGGTCAAAACAAATGGAAGAGAAGGTGGGTAAGCATGTAAGATGGGAACATAAATAAATTGCTCAAAAAGAAAGCCTGTTTTAACAATGGACAAGAAAGATGTGTTTAGAGGAAATATTTTGAGTCACTTAAGTACGGAAGTGTAGGAATGGAGGAGGAATTTGATTTAGTTTACCTTTAAAGGTGAAATTGCCTAATCCACACTTTCTGAAACTGTACGCAAATTAAAACAGCCATTCTTTGAAATTCACACTTCTCTGAGTTTTGCAATGCAGCTCCCCAGTCAGGAAATATGCACAAACATGCAAATGTTAGTGAAAATAATATACACAAATGCATGGTACTAGGGAAAATTGTTTTGCAATTTTTTTAGAGAAATTCTCATTAAATGTGGATAAATTTTCATGAGGGCATTTTAATGAAAATTAATAATCATGTCAAACCAATGAGGAAATGTGGAAAATTACGTTTTATAACTACTGGAGAGAAAGGAAAGAGCAGATCCTGAAACGTGGGGCATCCAACAGGATTTGACATTTGCTAACCACTTGGAGATATATAAAGAGGTAGACAGAGATATCTGATTGAATATTCCATTTTAACAATCCATATATGCTTCATCCATTCAGCAAATGTGTGTGAACATCCATTCTCAATAATGTTGCACACATACCACCCCGACCTCTGAGGAGTGTGAGATTCTAGGCATTCCAGGCACTTACCCAAGGAATGTGTTTCCTTTGGAAATGAGGCACAGAGGAGACTGTGATGTCTTTGGGCTATATGGTTTTTTCACATATATAAAATGGAGGGGTACACAGCATTACCCATCCCCAAAGGGTCTTGTTTCTCCTTGACCTTGGATTTCATCAACCTTGGATTCCAACAGAAGTTAAACATTGCTGTATCTCTCTGTCGTCTCCCAGTTTGCTGCTTTACATCTAGTTCCTAGCTCACTTCACTTCACTGTCTTCTCTCAACTCTCACCTTTGTCTTTTTCTAACTACCAGCCAGTTGAGGGAAGGGGGCCTCACCCCCCACCACACCACCCATTTGCTATCTCACACAGATCCACTTTCTTTGTTTCCCTTAATGGCCCATCTCCCAGGTGATCACCTCATCAAGAAGCTAGCCTGGCTTATATTTGAACACTTGCTGGATCCAGGGGTTAGAAGGGTCTCTGCATGCAGACTACTCCTACTCACCCCCCAAACTCATAACAGTATGTTCCCTCTAAACATGCTCATATTGGAGATCTGTCAAAAGGGCAAGCCTGATCATTTTTTCAGAAGTGCTGCAGACAGTTCTGTTTGAGGTAAAGGCTGAAGTTAATAAGTCAATAGATTCTTTTTTTGTCAACTTTTTAATATAATGTTCTGTTGTTGTTTTTAGTTGAATTGTATTGATTTTCAATGCAGTGTTAATGCAGGAATGCTGCTATATGAAGACTCCACCCCTGTTGTCACATTTCCCCCCTTCATTGCAGGTGCCTCTATTGTTTCTTTGGGGGAAATTTAATTGCCTGGTGAAATTGCTACCTTCCATCTCTACATTTCAGAAAGCGTTTTTAAAAAAGCAAAAAAAAAAAAGAAAGAAAGAAAATGAAGCTGCAATTAAAGAATAAAACAGCCCTTAAAAGTGATGTGTGTGTGTGCATGTGCATGCGTGCATGCGTGCGCGTGTGTGCGCTCCATTTTAGTAAGTTAACAAACTGTTTTATTGACCAAGCCTTCAATTATAAGCATGACTACTCAGAAGTCAGTGCTACTGAATTCAATGGGGCTCACTCCCAGGTATGTAGGTCTAGAAAAAGCGAGTGGGTGGTGCTGTGGTCTAAACCACTGAGCCTCTTGGGCTTGCTAATCAGAAGGTCAGTGGTTCGAATCCATGCAATGGGGTAAGCTCCCATTGCTCTGTCCCAGCTTCTGCCAACCTAACAGTTCAGAAGCACGCCAGTGCAAGTAGATAAATAGGTACTGCTGAGGCAGGAAGGTAAATGGCATTTCTGTGCACTCTGGCACTTGTCACGATCCTCCGTGCACCAGTAGCTTTTTAGTCATGCTGGCCACATGACCTGAAAAGCAGTCTGTGGACAAACGCCGGCTCCCTCGACCTGAAGAGAGATGAGCACTGCACCCCATAGTTGCCTTTGACTGGACTTAACCATCCAGGGGTCCTTTACCTTTACATTTTACCTTTTATGTAGGTCTAGAACTCAGGGTTAGCACACCTTTCTATGGTGTAAGAAGCACTGTATTAGGATGTTGCACTCTATGGCTCTTAAATATTTCATTGGTTATTTCCCATTAAAAGGTAGTTTGTACAAAATCACTACCATCCTAGTAACCTGAAACGGAGGTGTTAAGATGCTTGGTCAAATAGCTTTGCACAACTCCCATGCATTATTTACCAAGGGCATCGTTCAGTCATGTCTTTGCTGACACCTTTAATTAGTTGCAATGAAAATGGTCCTGACAGGGCTTAGATTGCATACTTAGCAGAATGTCCTCTTGCATTGCTAGGTCACATGAACTTTGCATGACTTTTTTGGTGGGAAAGGCATATGAGGGATACTGAACCCTCACCTATCAAAAGCCTATGCAGTTAAGAAAGTGACCAGCAAGCTCCATTAGAATTATTATTGCTGGCAGCCAAGTAAGGGCTGAGCCCCCTGAGAATGAAGATAAAAAGTTAGGATTAAGCTGGCAGAACTTCATTGTGCCTTTCCTCGGTGCATAAATGTAGCTGTTTAAGAGCACATTCATTCTCATTTGGAAAATTCATTATGCCATGGTAAGCAATAAGAATTTAACTCAAGGCCGATTCACAAGTCTAAAATTTAGCCTCAGGAAAGGGAATGTCTATTATATTTGAAACTGATAGGACATGGCTGGTGTTAACAAGGATTAGGAAATAGGCTTGACTTCAAATTTCAGCACAATTCTGCTCAGAACTAAGTCCTGCTAAATTCAATGGGGCTTACCAGGTCAGGTGACTGAGCTGAATGGGCTTGAGATCATAGCTGTCAAGTTTTGGATTTGAAAATAAGGGACCAGCAGTCTCCCCTATCCCGGGGACAGTCACATGTCAGTGGTGGGTGGAGCCAGAAGCAAAAGTGGGCGGAGCAGCAATGTAAACTCCAAGCGGGCTCGGGCTCGGAGCAGAGCAAAGAGGAGGGCAGCCTCCGCGCAATGGAGCCCCATCGTCTTCTTGTCTGATCCCATCAAAACAGGACAGGAAGCAGCAGCTGCTCAAAGGCAGCCAAGCTCCGCCCGCCAGCTAACCCTATTGGTTGAGGGGCTCAGCGGCAACGGATAGGGGCTGATGCAGGGGGAGGAATACACCCCCCTGTAAGCACAGGAAACGGCTCCCACTTGGTTTGAGGGCTGAGGCTTTTCTCTCCAAGTAGGCGAGGTCTTCCCACCCAGTCCCTGGCCAGCAGGGGAGGAGCTGCTTCCATTAAAAAAGGGAAATTTAAGGGAAATAAAAAATAAGGGAGAGCAGTGGGAGACTGCTTAAAATAAGGGAGAATCCCGGGGAAAACGGGATACTTGACAGCACTGCTTGAGATCCAGCCTAAGTCCCGCCTCTCTGATCCTGCCCTGCCACACCCCAGAACACCAATTTCTGGGGACTTGCAATGACATATATTTGGTTCAACCAGGGTCCAGGTCTTAATGCTGAGCAACCAGCCAGCTCAGCCAGAGATCTACTGCAGCCTAAACTGCTCATCCAAGTTCATCTTGCCATAGGAATGCCCCATTAGTGGGTTCAAATAGTTTTCTTTAAAGATTTGGCTATGATGCAGGAGGGAAGGGATTTGTACAGTCTTAGTTAATTTAATCTTGTCCACTAAGGATCACATCATGAATGTACTCAGGTCACAAAACAGAGTGAGAGCCAAAAGCATTGCACTTACTCTGAATTAACTTTGTGCCATCTTCCGGTAACCAAACATGATTGGCTGCATGTTGACATGGTTGCTACAATTCAGAGAAAGGGAATAAAGTACTGGGCTCTAAACTGGCTTTGTGGGATCTGAGGGTTAATGCCTCCTGACCTTATGCAGACTTTGCCATCTCCTCAAATTTCCAAAGCAGGGCAACACTGTTTTGCAAATTGTGAAATTGTTTGTGACAAATGTATCTGGTTTCAGTTCAGGGCAATGAAAGGCTGGAGTGGGGAGAGGTATGCAATGTTTACTTTCTTCCAAAGCCCTCTTATTCTTACCACCAACTTCAAGCTTTTTTGTTGTTTTGTTTTGTTTTGTTTTTTACAATCCTGGGGGAGTTTTCAGTTATGGTTATATTGGAAAAGTCATTGCAATATAATAGAACAAAAAAAGGAACCTTGATATGATTCATTGTATCCCATAAAGCTCATCCAGTATTTTTCAGGCTTTATACTAGAGATGTGCAGAGAAAAACATATTTTGTTTAGAGCCTATTTCACCACTTCACATAGTGGCTTATCTTGTTCAGAGCATCAGGCGGAGTTTTTATTTTTATAAAAGCATTTATATACAGCCCTCTCATAAAATATCAGGATTGTGCACAACAATGTATACAATAAAATATGAAAACAATTAAAAAGAGAGCAAAGTCATCATTAAAGTCACTTTTAATGTAATTTACACAGGTCAGACCCATGTACTGGGGGGGGGGGGGACCAGAAGGCACCTTGTCTAGGATCCCCTTAAACATGGCAGCACTTTGGCTCCAGAGAGGCAGCCACCTTGCTCCTATGGCTGTGCATTGCAAGAGAGATCTGTAAAAGTGGATAAGTTGTCTTTTGTGGCAATTTGATTGTCATTACTGATATCCTCATAATCTTCTTCACATAGTCTGGAGGTCTTTAAGCAGAGGCTTGACAGCCATCTGTCAGGAATGCTTTGATGGTGTTTCCTGCTTGGCAGGGGGTTGGACTGGATGGCCCTTGTGGTCTCTTCCAACTCTATGATTCTATGATTCTTAGGAACCTCTGGTGTCCTAAGAACATGGTTTGAAAGTAACAGACCTAATGGACTTGATACTGATGGAGAAGAGCTGCTGATTAGTGGCAAAGTGTTTGCCTTGCAAACAGAGTGTCCCAGCATCTCCAGGTATGCCAGGGAGAGGCTCTTGCCTAAAATCTTGCAGAGCCACTGCCAGTATTTGTAGTGGATGAATGGTCTGATTCAGTATAAGGCAGCTACCTATGTCCCTATAATGTATATATCCAAACAAAAATACCATCTTGGCATTCACCTTAGTATGTTCAGCTGATGCTTCACAGCACAAATTAGGACACTTCAACGCAGGGGGGTTCTCCCACCCCTGAAAGTCAAACACCTTCTTTCTAACAATGAGGTATGTACAATCAATCACAGAATTAAATAATGTAGGATTCCAGGTGCATATAAAACCACCATGTGGGAAAGTGATTTTCAGTTTCAATTAAAATATGGCAGAAGTCTCAGAATGCAGAAAAATATCAGAAAGCTGTTGGGTACATTAAGGGGTAAAATTGAATAAGCTTGGACAATCAAAGGATGAGTTAAGTCACTGGCTTTCTCCGTAATTCTGTTCATTATATTTTTGAGAGACTTGCAAACATTATTAGAAGTATTCAGCAAAATATTTGTGAAGTTTCACATCTTCGTTAAACACCCATTTCAGATAGTCTACTGTTTTTCCAAATATTCTTGTCATTAACATGTTCGACACACCCACTTATTCTTCTAGTTGCTGCCTTCTTAAAAGGGTGTAGCTCTGTAATCACCAATTCAGAGAAGGTGGACAAGATAAAATCCTACTAGAACTGGAGGCTATTTCTCTTCTTATTCTAAGATAAGCATATGCATAAAAATGCAGTCAACAAAAATGAAGGTGATCTCTCATTTTATTAGACCCAGGGATGGGTTTATTACAGATTAATCCAAATGACTGATTATATTATGTACTTTTTGACAGATGGGAGTGTCTAGAGGAAGGACAGGAGCTAACTGCCTTCATCCAGGAAATCCAAAAAGTTATAAAGACTGGGTCACAGGAGGATGTACTTACTAAAATGGGTGCTTTAATCTATCACCAGTTTATATTAGTAACTATTACTCTTGCATATCTTGGCAAATGTTCCCTGGCTAGATATGAGCTGAATTCCATTGCAAACATATGGGGCAGGTCCATTCTCCTATGTTGCTGCCAGTTCATTGCTGATGAATCATTCTTTGTCATATACAATGCCTCCAAGTTGGTGTCACACACAGGCGATTTCCCTGTGCCATCCTGAACTCACCAGTGCCATATCTGAAGCTGGTTTCTGAAATTAGTAGAGCATACATGGATGTCATAATAACCCAATGTCTTGTGTTGAGAAGCAAATGTTTTTACAGAGCACCATAGCTCAGGGGTAGAACATATGTTTTGTATGAATACGTACATCCTTTTATTTGTATGCCCCCTTTCCATAGTTAAAACCAGGCTCAAGATGGCTTACAACAGAAAAAGACATAATTACAAACATGACAAAAGCAGTCATAAAGAATAAATAGAACATCAAAAAGAACACAGTCAAATTTAATCAATTTCCGCATAATTCATAATAACATCTGAAATAAAGATACAAAAATTAAAATCAATAACAGCAATAACACTCCCCCCCCAAAAAAAATCCTAAACAATATGCCAGCCCAAGAGTCAATGTTGTCTAGCATTAAAGGATAATAAATGGGGAAGGGTCAGAAGATGATGGGAAAATACTTCTGACTGATGACTGGAGAGCTCATACTGGATAGACTAACAGTCTGACTCAGTTTCAGGCAGCTTTGCGTGTTCTTGTGTCATTTATGAGCAAGGTGGGTGTATCATGGTTTGGACCATGCCATGGTTCCAACATGTTTAAATGAAGACCAGGGAAGTTTCCTATATCGTATGGGTGGTAAATGGGTTTGAAAACTAAACAGGCAGAATATGAGAACAGATCAATCTGAGATGTTAGTGAAATAATTATGACGTGCTAACCATGCTTGTCAGACTTATGATCAAACAGTGCTTTAGTTTATTGTGTAAAGTCTTAAATAAGTGCCAAATGGATTATAGATCATGCTTCATCTGTACTTGTCTAAAAATAAATAAATGTGAGGAATATTAAGGGGGGAAGGGTGTTTAAAGGATTTTCAATTAGAAATCATGGCAGAGTTGTAATACATGGCCCCCCAAGGTCTTTTCCAACTCTTTGATTCTAAGGAAAACTAAATAATATTTAAGAATATTGCATTCATATGAACATTAGCCACAGAATAAAGCAGATTGCCTAGGTGAAGAAACTCCTTCACTGAATGAGAGGCTGAATAAGCTTCTGTCACAAATGTTTTAGGTATGGAGAGTCCTGTCCTAAACTGGCACGTGAATTATATTTTGACTTCTCAAGCACAGTCACTGTGGGCATCTTTAAGAAAATGTTATAACTCCTTGAACTTTTCAACCGAGACATCACACAAACAGCTCATCCGCCAGTATTCACTCTTGTCAACAATTCAGAAACAAGTAGGTTAGAGACTCTTGTTTGGAGACTCCCTTTCTGTGCACCCAGCCATCGAGCAATGAGGCAGTTGTGTGGAGCAAAGGGAACGATCCGTCTCAGATGTGCCGCCTGAGAAGGTTTCTCATTGCCCTTACTGTCATGTCAGTTCTGCTCATTGGTTGTGCTGACCTGACCACTGCCTCACCCCTCCCTGCTATATTCTGGTAAGCAGCAATGACGCAATCGACCAGAGGTCAGGTGAATGCCACCCCACACTGCCCCCAATTCTTTTGCTGTCTCTTTACAAACGTGGGGGAAGTTGTCATAGAACTTATGATGGGGAGAAGGGCCATACCTCAGTAGTAGAGCCCAGATTCAATCTCCTTGATCTCCGGGGAAGTTTGGGGGGAAACACCACCACCACCACCACCACCACCACATGAAACCCTTGAGAGCTGGCGTCAGGCAGTGTAGATAATATCTTGGAATCCTAGAACTGTAGAGTTGGAAGGGACCCCGTGGATCATCTAGTTCAACCTGCTGCAATGTAGGACAATGCAGCTGTCCCCTACGGGGATCAAACTTGCAACCTTGGCATTATTAGTACCATCTTCTAATCAACTCAGCTTTCCAGGTGGACCAATGGTCTGACTCTGTGTAAGGCAACTTTGTATGTTCCTCTATACTATAACATTTGCTACACTATGAGCTGCTCATAGTAAAATATTTCTTTGTAATGCTTCACCCCCTGTAATATACACACAGAAGAATAATTTGTGTCTTTGGTGTGTATGTGTGTTTAAAAATTTAAACTATTTTAAATTGCCAAAACTAGATTGTGATAGTAGGTGGCATTATTTTTAGTCTCATCTCTTCAGCTTTCTGTTTTATTTGCAGTCTTGTGGCAGCTGTCATTTAAGCTGACAGACCAGGGACTAAACCTCTGCAGGTGAGTTAAATAGCAAGACTGTGGATCTGACGGGAAGGGAATTATTCAGTGTTTAAAGAAATTCCTTGATTTGAAAGTGCTGCCACATTTTATAGGACATGCTGGCTGCAAAGAACTTAATGGGCTTCCTTTGTTTTAGGTCACCCTAGTTACACAGAACAGACATCATACCTACATATTCCCTTGTTTCAGAAACACTTCTACCTGATAGACCTAGTTACTGTTCAACTATAATTCAATAAGACAGCCCATTGCAATCCCTATTTTCCAGGGGCGTCCCTGATTTAGAGAAGCCATCCCAGTTTCTGATTTGATCCCAGAATGTCCCACTTTTCCTAAAAGAGGTAAAAGGACCCCTGACCATTAGGTCCAGTCGTGGATGACTCTGGGGTTGCGGCACTCATCTCACTTTATTGGCCAAGGGAGCCAGCGTACAGCTTCCAGGTCATGTGGCCAGCATGACTAAGCTGCTTCTGGCAAACCAGAGCCACACATGGAAACGCCGTTTACCTTCCCGAAGGAGCGGTACCTATTTATCTACTTGCACTTTGACGTGTTTTCGAACTGCTAAGTTGGCAGGAGCAGGGACCGAGCAACGGGCACTCAGCCTGTTGCAGGGATTCGAACCACCAACCTTCTGATCGGCAAGCCATAGGCTCTGTGGTTTAACCCACAGTGCAACTTTTCCTTGGGATGTCCCTGTTTTCATTGGAGAAATGCTGGAGGGTATGCTGTTGGGCAGGGACGTGGGTGGCACTGTAGGTTAAACCACAGAGCCTAGGAGTTGCTGATCAGAAGGTCGGCGGTTCGAATCCCCGTGATGGGGTGAGGTTCCGTTGCTTGCTCCCAGCTTCTGCCCACCTAGCAGTTTGAAAGCACGTCAAAAGTGCAAGTAGATAAATAGGTACCACTCCGGCGGGAAGGTAAACAGCATTTCCGTGCGCTGCTCTGGTTCGCCAGAAGCGGCTTTGTCATGCTTGTCACATGACCCAGAAGCTGTACGCCGGCTCCCTCGGCCAGTAAAGCGAGATGAGCGCCACAACCGCAGAGTAGGACACGACTTGACCTAATGGTCGGGGGTCCCTTTACCTTTATGCCATTGGGCAAAAACATAGAAAGGCAATGCTAAAATCCTGGGTGGGTGTGGGGTAAAGAATAAATCAGGTCTGTGAAAATTACAAGGCTAGCACCTAAACGACATTGGTGTTGGTGCCAGGTGAGCCTCTCTAAGGAGGACATTCCTCATTTCCACCAACAGCAGTCAATACTGAGGAGCTTGTAGAATTTCAGCTCACGGTGAGCTCCATTGCCTTTTAGTTCCCAATGAGGTTTCTAAAGGTTATAACAGGGAGGGAAACAAAATGCATTGTTGCCATTTTTGGGTGGCATCCCCATGGCCCATATAGCATGTAGTACTGACCTTCATAGTCATATTTGTTCTTAACTTTGTTAACATCACATTTTGCTTTATCGAGGTGGGATAAAATCATATAATAAATGAGGAATCCCTAATCTAGGAAGGAATGCCAGGCACTATCTATCCTCAGGCCTTTGGCAAGGTTTGGCAATCTGACATTTAAAAATTAAACTAGGAGGACAGAAAGTTCTTCTCCTGGACCTTTATAATCTCAAGCTGGCAAGCACTCTAAGTCCTAATGAGAAAATGGTATTTAAATGTCATAAAGTGGCTTTCTCCAGTTGCAATTATTTACTTTACTTCCAAAAGATTTTGTTCTGGTGTGGAATCACTTGACAGATCCAAGTTTTATTTTTACTAAATTCTGCACCGGTATTAAAACCCCATCACAATGGTTTTTTAAATAATAATAATAATAATATATAATGAATGTTTCAGATGGAAATATTTACTGTAGGGAAAGGACCAATAGAAGATGACATATGACCATTAGAAATATTTAGAACTTGTTAACTGACCAGAAGCCTATTTTGACATTAAGTGGCACGGAAATAAGTAAATAATAAAGAAATTAGAAAGGAGGAGCATTTATGATGGATATTGTTCTTGAGTCTGGGGTGGGGAAAAAAGAAAACAAAACAAAACAAAAGACAACCACCAACTTGCAGCCACAAAGAGCACAATATGTGAATTAAGAGTTTCTTCTACCCTGAAAATATGTGGTGGCTTTGTCCCATGCTTAAACTTAGACACCATGTCTGTATTTGCAAGACGAGCATATTAAGAATCTGTGACAAAATGCCAGGTATGCAGAACTCTTCTTGGATAAGATTGATACACACACACACACACACACACACACACACACACACACAGCAGCACCATGTTTAGGCTAAGTTTACCCATGAGTCTCCAAGTCCAAGTGGATGATTAGTAAGTTGAACCACCGCTGTGGGTGACCACAGGCACAATTGTATATTGCTTCATCAGATCTCATATGCAACAATTTTCAGCTGTGGGAAACGGCACCTGAGAAGGTGTATGCATGTGTGAATCAGCCTTTACACTCAATATTGTGTTCCTACTGGATTGCCCAAAGGGTTCCATCACTAGATCAGTTTTGGACTCTTTCACATTGGGGTTGATAGCACTGTCTGCTTTGCACTGAGGCACTTCCAAAGCGAGCCTGTCACGTATCTTTGTAAAGTAGTGCCATTCTCTGCATTCTCCCAAAACAAAAGAAAGAGGAATATGATTATGGTTTACCAAGTGACTATATAGGTTATCCTGTGCAGATAAAGAGATTGTATTTAATGGCTAAGAAATGCCATTAAGTTTAAAGGGAAAGAAATTGAGAAAACCTTCAGCGTATTTCCCTGTATTATCCACTGTCAGAATTAATTGAACACATGAAACAGAGCATGGTTTTTTTACATGTCATTTATTAAGTTTCAGATCTGAATGTTGAGTAAGAGACTTGAATAGCAATGACTATTTGTTGCCGAGCGAGTTTATTTGTTTTCAGTGATGGCTGAAATTGAATATGAACCCGATGGCTTCTGCACAAGGTGGTCTCAGGACATCTCACAGCCAAGCGGAAAGAGATCAAATTAAGTCAGCTGGCTGGCTGCTCCTGGCCATCTTGAACAGATTTGGCTTGAGCACAGGCATGTTGGAATAAGTAAAATTAATAACGATAATTTGCACTGCATAATTGTTTGCATAATTTCTGTTGCCTTGTAGGTGAAAGAGCCGCTTCCAAATACTAATGCAATAAACTCAACTGTGACCTGCTGAGAAGAAGCCGCAGAATCTTAAATTCCCATTTGTTCCAATAACAGAAATATGAGGGAAATTGTGCTCGGCATTTGGGGGCAGGAAGCTCTCTGCAGAACAGAATGAATACAGTGACTGCCCCCACCTTTGCTCCTTGTCACACTCTATGGGCTCCTCCAGAGAGGAGAATTTATCCTCATTTGCTTGGACTTATGTGACTGTTAGAGTAAATCTGGTCTTTATTGAGAATTCATTCTGATTTATTTGCATGGTGGTTACAGGAGCATTAATCGGCATTCACTTGATTTACCTGCACAGTGTTTATATATCTGCCTATTAGTCATTCATACACACTATTATCAATGCATTCTCCCCATCACTTTCCTAACTTCAAAAAGTAAATTCCTTTTTTTAAAAAAATGATTTATTTATTTTTAAATGCGAGAATTACAAAGAATTTGGTTCAGTTTAATTGTGCGAACTTAAAATCCTGATATTCACTTGAATGCCTTCTGCAAAATATTGACAGTATTTTGCAGGATCTTTGTGTCTTTTTGTCCTCCCCCCTGCACACCTTTCCAACCTTGTCTTGATTTGTCTGCGTGTGTTACATACCACTGACATGAAATGCTTTAGCTTTCCATTAACAAGCCAGGCACCCAAAAGAGACACTCTCTGGGACCCAGTATGGAACACACTGGAACATCTTGTGGCATTCTGTGGGAGATACTTGCATAAAGTTAGAATTGTATGCTATAAATCACAAAGAGGATGGCCAATATAGCAGATTGGCTGAAGCTGCTATAGCCACTAGGAAGCCTAGTGTCTCTCATACTTTCATTCATGTTCAACTTACTTTGGTATAAACTGCCAGGGGGAAGATGGAAGGGGTCCTGTGCTCTGCAATCACTAGATCAAGTCAGCGACCCTTCTGTAGCATAGCTGGCCAGAAGCCAGTGTGGTGTAGTGGTTAAGTGCGGTGGACTCGCAATCTGGTGAACCGGGTTCGCTTCCCTGCTCCTCCACATGCAGCTGCTGGGTGACCTTGGGCTTGTCACACTTCTCTGAAGTCTCTCAGTCTCACTCACCTCACAGAGTGTTTGTTGGGGAGGAAGGGAAAGGAGATTGTTAGCCGCGTTGAGACTCCTTAAGGGGAGTGAAAGGTGTAATATCAAGTCCAAACTCCTCCTCCTCCTCTTTCTCTTTCTCTTTCTCTTTCTCTTTCTCCTTCTAATTGTACCTCTGCCCAGCAATATTGGTGCTGTGGTGCTAAAGACAGCTACTGAACCAAGACCAAAGTGTATCCCTTTTGATACCTGTCCTCAATGTAAATTTCTTATTTAGATCCTGTCACTGTTCAATGTAGCCATTCATAGCATCATGCCAATGAAACAAATCTCAGGAATGGGGCTATCCACAGGACTAATCTTCAGCCACTTAGATTCAGCGGGGTGATGGTCTTGTGTGCCTTCAGACCTTAGGCCCCCTGAAAAACACTCTGAGAGCTCTCTGGAATACAAATTGGAAACAACTGTTCTAAATTGTGCTATGCCAATCTTCACTCTCTTATTTCAAGACACTCTTCATCCTGTTCTGCAAAAGAAACAATCGTGTTTCTGCCACTTTCATAAGAGATGGGAAGCAGCTTTGTGAAACCCCTGCACCTCAGATGCTTCTCTGAAGTTTTCCTTATCCCAATGGCCGTTTATTCTCACTTTTCTCCCCACGTGAAATGTCAAACCACAAAGGGGACAAAAATATCAGCGCTATCCAACCCATGACACTCTTTCTAAGTCCAGATACAATTCCTCCCAGATATTGTGTACGTGTGCGCTTATATCCATACATAATAGTCCGGGAGTGATGCCTCCCTGAAGTCATATTGCTGATGTGCTGGAAACTCAAGGAACCAAAAATGTTTTAGACAACGATCCATCATTTCAGCTGTGGCAGTCTCTGACACTGCTGTGGGCATTCATCAAAGCAGCTGCCACACTGTACGAATCCTTCCGCAGTGAATATGTTTTGAACGTTGACCAATAAATTTAACTGAGCTGACTCCTTCCATAAAACTCACCCAGTCTGGCATGTTTCAGGTGGCCTGCTGGCTCCTTAGCTCCCTTTCTGATTGCAGGAGGATTTTGAAGTTGTAAGTGTGAATTGGACGATATTTCACTAATATGAAGAGTCGCTTTGTACATTTCCCTGTGTGGCTATGCATGCATGCTAGCTATTGAGGCGGGGGTTGCATTGTTTTACACTGTAATGTATGGAAATAATGAGAGTATCCATATTACAAGTCGGCTCCTCCTCCTGAATTCATCAGCAACTCTTTCAATAAAGGTGTTTTCTGGACTGTTGATTCCACCCTCAAACATTCCTGCAGCAGAAGAAGCTACACTTTGGTTTTCTTGGAAAAGATGATTAGACAAATCATAGGGGACAGTTCAGGCATTGACTACTAGGCATGCTGACTAAATGGAAACTCCCAGTCTGGAGGCAGTATATCTCTAAATGCCAAATACATATAGAAAATGAAGGCCAACACTTCCATTCTCAGTGCGTGAATTCCCACAAGCATTGAGTGAATGGAAGCAGAATAATAGATGGATGCTTTTGAGTGTAGGAAGGGTTGTAACTCAGTGTAACTCTCCTTTGCATGCCATGTCCCAGCTTCAAGCTACAGCATCTCAAAGTAGGCTTGGGAACGGCCTCCTGTCTGAAACCCTGGACAGCTCCTGCCAGTCAGTGAAGACATCACTGACCTGGTTGGTACAGTGGTACCTCTGGTTACAGATGCTTCATGTTACAGACATGTTAGGTTACAGACTCTGCTAACCCAGAAATAGTACCTTGGGTTAAGAACTTTGCTTCAGGATGAGAACAGAAATTGCGCGGTGGCAGCGTGACGACAGCAGGAGGCCCCATTAGCTAAAGTGGTACCTCGGGTTAAGAACGGTTTCAGGTTAAGAACGGGCCTCCAGAATGAATTAAGTTATTAACCCGAGGTACCACTGTACATTGGTCTGACTCAGTATAAGGCAGTTTCCTATGTCCCAAAGTAATTATTATAGACATATCTCCTTGGTCCTTCCCCACTAACCACTAGCAAACAAATACTCAAACAGTGCTAGATTGCCTGGCCTGGTTCTCGATGGTTCTGAACTGAGGCTCCAGGAGCAGGGTCTATTAACCAACAATGCTGCCATCCTTACTTTGAGAGGAAGACCCAAGGCATTGTGACATAATGTACAGTTTCCTAGTGGCTCACAGCCCTAACTAGACATTTATTGCCTGACTTCATCCATGCCTGAGGAGGGAAGAACAGAGATAACCACGCCAGCCCCATAGCTCGGCCGCTGTCACTCTCCAAGAGTGACCTGCACATTGATGGCAGAACATCATCATCAACAACAACAACAACAACAACAACAACAACAACAACAACCTGTGGAAAAGGTTTCTGTCTCTGGCAGTGGCACGATGGTAAATTTTGATGTTCAGGAGCTCATCGTGACAGTTCCCATACTCACAACTGCAAGTAGAGTTCATAATGGAGTTGGCTTTGTTTATATGAACCTGCCAATGTTGATTTTTCTCATTTCCTTTCCTTTCCAATAGTAAGTTCAGTTCTCCAAAGTTCCACATCAGTTTGGATCCCCCCCCCAAAAAAAAAAAACACAAGTCATCATGAAAACGCAGCAGCGTTATGAATTTCTCCAGATACACACATTTTTCATGCACTTCTCCCTTCTTCACATGAGACCATCATTTGAAGCAAGTCTCCCTTCATTCTTCCTATCCTTTCCCATAGTCCTTCACCCAGGTTTTAGAACTGTTAATGGACCCCTCTAACTTTCTCTAATAGGTCAAGGCTGGATGCACAAAGGTGTCAACCTTTCTCTGCCTCCGCCACCGAAGCGCTGACTGCCCTCGTATGTTTCCATTGTGATCTTGCAGCATAATTGGGCTAAAATGAGAAGCGGCAGCTATTAGGCTTGCATATAAATGGCAGCTCCAGCGCATCTGGCACAGCCGCCTTTCATCATAATTCTATATATAAACTATTTTTATATGAAGAAAGAAAAACTGCCCACATTTAGTTCAAGACAGGATTTTGCCCTTTTTCTAACATATGTTTCTTGTTCTTTTCATCTGTTGCCAGAGATTGTACCAGCACTAATTGCCCTGTGCCATTATCTGTTCTCTTCCCAATATTATATGTCACCTCTTCCCAACATTATAGGTCTCCTATTAAGCTCCTTCACTTTCAAGGAATGAAAACCCAGTTTCTTTAGCAGCTCAGAGGATCTCTGATTTCCTAACGCATTTGGGTTGCCCTTTGTGGCAGATTTTCTGTTTCTATGCAGTAGTTTAAAATTATCACCAGAGCTTTACAGATTATGCCAAAGACAGTGATAATTTATATACCAATCTATCTACTTATCTATCTGCTGCTTATGAGCCCTAAATTTCACTCACTATTGATGTCGGCTTTACTGTTTCTTGACACTCAAAATATGAAACAAAGCTCAAAATCTCATTTATACTTGTTGCATTTTAAACGTAGGTTTGCATATCATGCTAGTCCTAACCAGAGTAGACCCACTGCTTGTAATAAACACAAGTGACTTAGGTCTATTAATTTCAGGGGGTTTACTCTAAGTAAAACGTGGTTGCATGCAACTCTTTCCTCTGCACCAGAAGCTAGCGTAAAGCAATCCAGTATAAATAAACTAGCAGAACATTAAACCAGGTTCAAGCCCCATTCAGCAGCAGGGTTGCTTTTGCTTCTGCCTGAGCTGGCAGAGAAAAGCAAGCTTTTAAAACATGGGTAGGCAAACTAAGGCCCGGGGCCCGGATCCATCCCAGTTGCCTTCTTGATCCAGCCTGCGAACGGTCCAGGAATCGCTGCGTGGATCTGATCATCGCCAGTGAGCATGTTTGGTGGCGCCTCCTCCTGGCTTCTTCATGCCCTGCCTAGAGCCGAGAGTAAGGGAGCTGGGCTTTGTTGGTGCCAGAGCAGCAGCAGCGTTAGCACTCAAGCGGCCACCATTGTAAGCAGGCTCAATTCAGGCTTTGTTGCTGCCAGCCCCTCTCTGGAGCCTTTTCATGAGCCACTCATCGTCCCGCTGCCGCCAGCCCCTGCCACTCGCAAGACACAGGTAAGCAGCCACCGGGGCTCGTCCAGTGCTGGTGGAGAAGGGAGGGGAGAGTCGGGGGGTGGCTTACCTGAGTAGAATGTGTCCTTTTATTTAAAATGCATTATTTTAAATTTGTGGGAATTTGTTCATTATTATTTTTTCAAAATACAGTCCGGACCCCCCCACAAGGTCTGAAGGACAGTGGACCAGCCCCCTGCTGAAAAGGTTTGCTGACCCCTGCTTTAAAATAATGTGGTGTGCCAAATTGCCAGGTCACATGACTGAGCTGAATGGGCTTAGGATCCAACCAAAGCCCCCTGTCTCCGGTCCTGCCCAGCCACACCCTCAGGATGCCTCCTTTTGGGGACTTACAAAGGCCAAGTTGAGTAAGTTACACCAGCATATCAGTGGGATGTTCCATATGGAATGCTCCTTTACAGGGGTCCAGCCAGCCATGCCCTCTCCCAGAATACTCCATTCCCTCTTGTTTTCCATCCCCTCCTCCACCGTTCCCCTTCCCCCGAGTCAACATATTCCATGTTGCTGAACATCCATTTTGGAAATGGCTTTGTGACCCATTGCAAAGGGTTGTAGGTTACAAACAATCACTGAAAGGGGGGGCATATTTATATATATATAAATGCAAAAACAGTCCTCACTTTGTGGGTTGCATTCAATACCGTTAAAAGCATAGAAGCAGCGCCACCAAAAATAAAATGAAATCGTGCTGCTGCTACTGCTGGATGATCTGTTGATTCCTTGTAGCTTTAGCAGTCTGGGATTGAATATTTTCCCTGAAATTGAAGAGTGTTAGAAGCCCTGCTGCTCTCCCTCAATGGTACATCTGGCGAGTTCCTTCCCAATAATTAGAAGCTGTCTGAACATTAATGATATCATTCCCCATAGAAATTCTGAGATCTGCTCTGATTTTCTGAGAGTGAGGCAATGAAGGGTCATTCCTGATATGGCATTTTGTGCTCTTGAGCTTGCTCCTGAACTGCATAAATATGAAAATATTTCATCTTTCGTGCAACTTTCATGCATAGGTAATATCTTGAACAGAGTTTGTTGGACAGATGCCATTCACTGGCACTTTCCAGGAGCTTCTCTAGCTGTTCAAAATGGTATACTGAGATTGCTATGAAGGCATTTTGACAAATGCCATCGGAAGCTGCTAATCCCGGCTTAGTTGGGAGAAAGTCCCATTGTACTCAACAGGCTTTAGAAATGAAAAGACATGTACAGAAATTCCCAGTATGGTTGTGAATTCTGCCCATACTTACCTGGGAATAATCTTCACTGAACATAATAAGGTTTACTTCTGAAAGAACATAGATTGGGTTTTGCTGTAAAAAAAACCAAAACCAAAACCAAAACATAGTTTTATCTTTCACAAGAGAATCTGAGGCCCTCCAGATATTGTTGGACTCCAAAATCCACCAACCCCAACCAACATAACTAATAGTTAAGGATTATGGGAATTATAGTGCAAAATCATTGTGAAGACCGTGAGTTCCCCATCCCTGATATTTATGTTCCATTCTATCAATCAAGAATCGCTTGGTAGTATGCATGGAGCTTCTCCATTTTATTATCACAATCATCTCAACTGGTTGAGATGGAGAGAGAGAAATTGTGAGTCTAAGGTCATCCAGCAAATTTCTACACTTGGAAGTGATATGCCTCTGATTATTAGCTGCAATGCAAGGAGAGAGCTGTTGCACTCAAATTCTGCTTGCATGCTTCCCCCAAAGCATTTGATTGACCACTGTGAGGACAGGATGCTGGAGTAGAAGAATTCTGGAGCCTGGTCCAGGTGGGTCTTCTTATGTTCTCTGCTGGTTCGAATTCCTTACTACATAGGCTCACATGGAATATATCACCAACTCTTACACATGTTAATCTGGATCTATTGTTATAAGGATGCTATAAAATGAGAGCTATACTGTACATTATATTTAATGTACAGGTGAAACTCGAAAAAATAGAATATCATGGAAAAGTCCATTTATGTAATCAATTGTTTTCGTTAGCTACTGGAGTTTAATATATGAGATGGACTGATGACATGCAAAGCGAGATATGTCAAGCCTTTGTTTGTTATAATTGTGATGATTATGGTGTACAGCTGATGAAAACCCCAAAGTTGAAACTGTTAATTTGGGGTTCTCGTCAGCTGTACGCCATAATCATCACAATTATAACAAATAAAGGCTTGACATATCTCGCTTTGCATGTCATGAGTCTATCTCATATATTAGTTTCACATTTTAAGTTGAATTACTGAAAGAAATGAACCTTTCCATGATATTCTAATTTTTCAAGTTTCACCTGCAGGGTTTATAATCCACTGTAGAACAATCCCAGAACATTAAAAAAAAGAAACCAAACAGAACACCACCCTCTTGTGTGGATTTTGTCCAAAGCTCCTGGTGGGCAGCAAAGGAAGCAACCCTTTTGCTCCCCAAATTCTGTCCTGCAGTTGAGGGGTTTGGTGTTCCTCACATATTAAAAATGGATCCATTTTTCTCTTTCGCTGGAAAAGGGGTGATGAAACAAGACAAGGCAAAGATTGCATTACCATTGTGTCAAGATTTTAATTGCACTTTGCAGTAACAATAGCCTTCAGAAGCCCCAGAGGCAGTGGTAACAAACCTAATTTGCAATGTGTCAGTATTTGCGATGCTAATGCAAAGATTTCAGCTAAGGGTCTTTCCATTTGCCACCTGTGGTCCCTAATGTACTCTACACTGTTTCTAAGCCACATAGCACAAAGGCTTATGCACACTTAAAATGGTGCTCCGACGCCCACCAAATTTGCTAGTAGTATTCCTTTCTGCCCTCCTCCCATTAGTATATCAACTGTGTAGAAAGAAACCTTTCTTTATCTCTCTTTCTCTCTGCTCCCCCACCCTTCTCAGTCGTTAAGGAAACAGGAAGAACTTAAAAGTGGTTGCTCTCCAAGCAAATGTGTAAGTTTGACATATTAATAAAGTGCTTTATTATCTTAAAATAGCAAACACAAGGAAGGGCTAAAAAACCTAAAGCTTTAAGCCATTACCGGAGGGAAAACACATTTATATTAAAATCCTATGCAATTAGGTAATTGGGTTTTTTAATATAAAAAAAATCTGTTTACTGAAATTATTGATTCAGTTCTGCAGGTTATTCTACCTTTCCGTTCTCCTGTTTCTATAATGCTTCCCCGGGGCTGGAACGATATCCCATGTGCATTAATGCTAGCCTCCCTCCGCCTTCAATCTGCCTATGGGACTTTTATGGAATACAAAACATCCATGGTATATATCCTGCCAAATCCTGTCTCAGATGTGTCTTTGGGATACACCTATTTGGGTCAGAGTTAATAAGGTGATCTCATATTGCATTTCCATTCTGTTTTGTTTGAATGAAGCTACTCAAGCTTCAGAGCTCAGATATATGTGAAACTGCCCATGAATCTGAGCACAAAGCTTATAGCTGGAATTGAAAAGAAGCACACAAATAATGCCTATTTAAACAACAATAACAGTAAACTAATAGCATCTATGCACTGTTCCTTAAAAGAAAATGGTAGCCGTGACAACAGTAGTATAATGCCCAGATTAAGGGAAGTATTGCTCTATTCTGCCTTAATCAAACCACGTTTGGAGTACTGTGTCCAGTTCTGGACATCACAATTTAAGAAGGATGTTGACAAGCTGAAAAGTGTGCAGAGGAAGGCAACCAAGAAGATCAACGAGTTGGAAACCAAGCCTTATGAGGAATGGTTGAGGGAGCTGGGTATGTTTAGCCGACTGAATAAGAGGAGACTGAGAGGAGATATGATAGCCATCTTCAAATATGTCAAGGGTTGTCACATGGAGAATGGACGGTAGGACCCAAACTACTGCTATGGACGGTAGGACCCAAACCAATGGTTTCAAGTTACAGGAAAGGAGATTCCAACTAAACACCAGGAAGAACTTTCTGATGGTAAGAACTGTTAAGCTGTGGAACAGATTCCCATGAGAGGAGGTGAACTCTCCTTCATGCCAGGCTTTTAGGCAGAGAGGTCAGGTGGCCATCTTTCATGGTTGAGAATCCTGCACTGCAGAAGGGTTGGACTAGATGACCCCCCGGGACCCCTCCCAACTCTACAATTCTACAATTAACTAGCAAAATGAAGATAAAGAAGGCTGTGCAGAGTCATCCAGACTAATTGACATTGATTACCTTACCCTCAATGAATTTGTCTAATCCCCTTTTAAAGTCATGCAAGTTGGTGGCTGTCACTACCTCACATGGTAGCAAATGCCATACTTAAACTAGGTTCTGTGTGCAGGGGTGGTACATCCTGTTTTGCCACCAAAGGTGAAATGGGAAGGTGACAACCTGCCTCACCACACCACCCCTTACCTGAAGCCTCCCTTCCCTGGGTTATGTGGTGGTTCCCACTAAGCAGCAACAATGGTCGTAGGTTCCGGTGAGATCTCACAGAGGCAGTGGGGCGGGTGAGGCATTTATAGGGGTGCAGCCTCTTGTGATTCCACTGCCTGGGGCACTTGCCTCATCCTGCCTCATAGGCAGGCCATCTGTGTGAAAGAAGAGGAGGAGGAGGAGGAGGAGGAGGAGTTTGGATTTGATATCCCACTTTTCACTACCCGAAGGAGTCTCAAAGCGGCTAATATTCTCCTTTCCCTTCCTCCCCCACAACAAACACTCTGTGAGGTGAGTGGGGCTGAGAGACTTCAGAGAAGTGTGACTAGCCCAAGTTCACCCAGCAGCTGCATGTGGAGGAGCGGAGACGCGAACCCAGTTCCCCAGATTACGAGTCTATCACTCTTAACCACTACAACACACTGGCTCTCAGTGTATCCTTTTGTCTCCTAGTTCCTTGGAGGTAGAAATATGTTTCAGTTTGTATTCAAATGAGAACCTACCTAATTCACATTTCTTGAAACAATATGTGAGCTTAAAGAGAGCCATCCTTCAAAATTCACACTTCTCTGAGTCTTGCTGTGCAGTTCTCCACACATGTAATGTGTACAAAAATGCATATACTAGGATAAATTGTGCATAAGGATGCGTATGTTAGCAAAAATAACATACATAAATGTATTATGTTGGCAAAAATAGCTTTGCAAATATGCGTGTATTAGGCAAAATCCCATACCAGAATCTGTATATTAGGAAATAGTTGCTGATGTACTTTCATGAGGACTAAAAAATCCTCACATTGAGGTGGAAATGTGGAGAACTGAATTAAAGACTGGAAAAACGAGAAACTGCTAGAAGAAACTGAAATTGACAAATGTGCCCATTCCTTCTCGTGGGACACCATTTCTTACATCTTCCATTGCTGTGGTAGAAAACAACAATCCCTGAAATGAGATGGAGATACTATAAGGATATAAACCCAAACTTATAGTATCTCCATCTCGTTTCAGGGATTGTCATGGCTGAGTTCTTTATATATTTTTGGTCATTATATCCCGTGACTGTTTGTTGTCTTTTTGTTTTTTGTGGTAGAAAACGAGACCAAAAAAATGCAAAGCACAAAGAACCACAATAGGACGGCAACGTGTTTTGATTAAAGAAGTGACACAAGTCTAATGGAAACAGAATGGAAGAAACTGCTACAGTTTTGCCAATAGATATCTCATCAGGACTAATGAAGCTAATGGTGATCATAATTTAAAGTCTCATTATTATTATTATTATTATTCCATTCAACACTGAGTTTGAAATCGATACTTGAATATGACAATGAGTCATTACAGCCTGAGGAAAAAGAAAACTTCCTCAGGGTTTTAGAGTTTAGCCAATTTGTCTTGAGTGCTCAAAACACTGTTGAATAATGCCAATAGATTATTAATTCAATTATCACTTAGAGACTGACTTTATTGTCATACATGCTGCGGACTCTTTAATGCCCTACACCAGAGCTTTCCAAACTGTGTGTCGCGGCACATTAGTGTTTCAGCTCCATTGTGTAGGTGAGTCATGTGAAGGCTCCCCATGCTCCTCTTGGGGTTGGAAAGGGTTTAGTTTAACCTCCAGTTTGCTAGTAAAACTGAATTACTGTGTCACGAAATGATACATGTCTTAAAAATGTGTCACCAACAGGAAAAGTTTGGAAAGCTCTTCCCTACAATGATTGGGAGGTGCCTCTCTTAGAGTAACCTGTGGCCCTCCATGTGTTGTTCCACCACACAGGGCACCAAGCCAAGCGGGCCCAAAATAGAGAATATTACAAAACATTGCAAAAGTCCACCACTGCTCCAAGTGTAATTGGGCTCCCAAGTTGGTTCCCCACTCTTTCTTAGAAAGTGTTGCTTCCAATATATATCCCTCTCCTGCTGTAAAGAACAGAGTACATACCTTTCATTTTTTTCATTTGGCCTTTGGAGCATGATGTGCCACCAATGCTACTGTTGTTTTAGATTTAGGCTGTTGATATAGAACTTTATGTTATTTTCATAGCTGCAGGATTTTATTTGCTATTAGCAACCTTGAAAGCAGCACAAAGCAAATTAGATGATAGATGATGATAGATATCAATCACTTTATTTCAGCTTTAAGCTCATATAAAACAAAACTAAGACAACACACACACACAGTTAAATTTAAAAATTAATGACAATAAAAGCCTTAATAAAGATACAAAATTAAATATAGGAATTATAAGGAAATTTCACTTTCCAAACAGCAGTCCATTATGTCGATGATGATAGATAGATTAGATAGATAGATAGATAGATAGATAGATAGATAGATAGATGATAGATAGATAAACATAGATATAGATAGACATAGTCAATAAAATGATGCAGCCATTAGAAGATCAGCCATCAAATAGAGGACCAACAGCTGCTGGAAGCCTGGTGTTTGTGCCCTTCAAACAATGTCCAGTTGCTATAGAGATGAAAAAAGGACACTCTGGTTTCAGTCACTGGCCAGAGGAATTGGGGCTGCTGAAGTTTCTATCCAGCAAAACGCTTGCATTTGGTAATAGTCAGTGCTATTTTTCTAGAAAAAGAGGGTGCCGGAACTCATCATTTACATTCTCTTAATATTAATGGTGCCCACCGGAGAGGTGCTGGAACCCACCTGAGAGGTGCCTGAACTGAGTTCCTGGGAGTCCCCCCTTACAGAAAAGCCCTGGTAATAGTACAGAATCTGACTGAATTTGACATTTTTACCTGGTACACCATCCGAAATAGGAGTTGGAGTCCAACAACATCATGGAGAGTCACAGGTTCTTGCTGCAGTACTATTGAGTGGCATCTGGCAAGAAGACTGTGATGAGCAAGAACCAGGATAGCAGGGCTTCACTGAAGTCTTCCTTATATTTTTGTTGCTTTGTGAACTATTGCTCTGGTTTACAGTTAAGCTACATTTATATTGCTTAGAAAATTGTCTGGAGCCCTGGCAAGAGAGCAAGAGTGATTTAATCATCATTGGTCAAGTGTGCCATCCAGAACGTCTGTTGGAAATATTATAGGTAAATGGCCCAGAATGACTTGGAAATCACTGGAAACTCCCCTGGAATTGGATAACTATTTTAGAGAGCATGGGTCATATGCCTACATAGAGAGAGGGAGGAAGGGAGAGAGAGAGAGACTCCTACAGCTGAAGGGAACAGCGGAAAAGGATGTGTGTGTCATGGGACAAGAGTATTTTGAAAAAAACAATGATAGAAGAGAAAAAACCAAGAGCCTCATCTCTCCAGTGATTTCTCTTCCAATAGAAACCAAGCCCTGGTAAGATCTGTGCTGCTGGGGAAAATGGGGAACAGGTAAGGCCTCTTGAATGGTCTCTGCTAGATGAAAACACAGTTCCTTCTATGCTCCGGTGAAGTTGGGCTTAGCATCTGGGGTGACTGCAAAGGGGAAGTGCTGGTAGGTTTGTGAATGCTACAAATTACTGAATGGAGATGTTTTCAACACAAGAATTTTGTAGGAGCTACTTTTCATTCAGCATAAATCTCCACTTCTTCTGGAGAAGGTGCTTATCATTTCCCCATGTTCCTTGATGACCACAACTTTGCTTTGGAATCACCATACAGCTGTTCTGTTTCAGCAGTTCAATCTCCTGCTGTAATGTTGCATCCTTGCAAATAATGGTGCTGTCAGAGCAGGCCATTGGGACAGAAGTCCAAGAACAAGCTGGAGGGCCAGCAAATGCACCAGGCCTGCTTGATAGAAGGGTTTGATAGAAGTGAAATAACCCACATTACCATCAAAAGAAGGGATGTTTTGAGCCATTAAGTCCAGAGTATAAAATTACCTAACTGCGCCACTGCATTTTAAAACCATTTGAGGTGTAAACCTTTCCCAATTTTAATTTTATTTGGTTTGATCTGATCATGAAAATTAGCTCCTTACAAGTCTTTAGATTAAGAAAATATAGCAGCGTTGTCCATGGCGAATTTCTGTACGTCAAGGTTATCAGAGATAAGTTAGCTTTCCAGAAGAGAAATGAAGATGTTTGGAATATTAGCACCAAGATATATCTCGTTGATCTGTGACATATTTAGGATAAAAGACCTCTGCAGCCTTGTAAGGGCATCCAGACTGTTCATATCAGTCTTCCTCTGACAGCACATCAGAGTATTGTTAATGACCCTTCCAGCAGGGAAACTGAATTAATATACCCAGGAGGCAAGAATTCTCTCTCTCTCTCTCTCTCTCTCTCTCTCTCTCTCTCTCTCTCTCTCTCTCTCTCTCTCTCTGTGTGTGTGTGTGTGTGTGTGTGAAAGAGAGAGAGGGAGGGAGGGGGAAGAGCCAGTGGATACCCTTTTGGGGAGAAATGTGACATCTAGAGAAGTGCCATATATGCATTTAAATATATTGTCACCAAAAATCATGGTATCTATATCCCATTGTAAAGCATTCGAACAAGGAAAAGGTCTGCAATTTTAGTAACATATTAGAGTCATGCACAATAACCAATATTCCTGATATTCACAAAGACGTATGAAGGTGTTTGGGTGTGCCTGGGTAATAATAGCAAACAAAGTGTGGGGAGCAATTTGGTCCACTATTTACTGCAGATTGAACCATTCTGATGCTTGTGGATCAAAATGAACCTCCCAGATTATGTACCGGTACTTTTCCAGATGTTGCAATGCCGGTTTTGGTGCTCAACCACCCCCGCCCCACCCCGATTATCTTTTACATAAAAGATACATGCAGCATGCATATTTTACAGATGAATGCCTTAAAATTATTGGAGAGTAAACATGTTGCATTATAAAAGCATGTATCTTATGCAAGAAGTATGTATAAAAGGCATAATAAACATGTTTGGTAGAAATGTGGACTTTCAAAAAATCCACATGAAACAGAACAAAAGGGAATGATGAGTGTGTGCCAGTAAGACTAAAATAGGGCAGAATTCACAGTTCAGCCTATCTCTAAGCACAATATAGATGCATACCTGTGTGCATGGAATATAGCTTTCCTATGTAGATTGCCTTCGCTGTTGGGAAAGTTGCAGAGTGAAAGAACAAAAGAACGAAAGAAAGAACACCACCTTGGCGACATCACAAGAAGAAGTTAAACTCAAAACCCCACACCCTGAAAAATTCTGAAGAAATTTTCATTTGGCCCTGAGAATGAGGCAGATAAATGGAAACTTCTATCATGTGGAAAGAAAACTTCAAGGGGGGGGGGACCCTGGAAGGCAGATTTTGGCACAGAACTAGAAAGAACACACCTGAATGTGGCTTATAGATTGAGCAGCTTTATTGGGATCCTCCAAATGTGGGCCTGGGTTAATTGCAAAAACAAGACCTTCTGGGTGTCTGTCATGCTCTGTATATACTCTTGGGACTGTGATTTTGGCAAAGCTTTACAGGTTCTCATATGGTCACAGTAACTGAATCACAAACCACTCTATGTGCACTGCTAGGCAGTGGCAGCTATACTGGCCAGTGGCCCAAATTTCAAACCCTTTACATTTTACATGCATGAACATCTAACCATGCTAAAAAGAAATGGGCAGCTTTTACTTCTTGTCTCTGCATCCCTTTTGTCTACATTAAGAGAAGAAGAATAAACCCAGAGGAAATTATGACCTTTGCAAGCTTTCTTTTTCCAGTTTGTGTGTGTGTGTGTGTGTGTGTGTGTGTGTCCCTTTTTCTGACAGGCTGTTTTTGATTCCCACCATCAATAGGTGGGGGTGAGGAAACAAGCTGGCGAGGAAAGGGAAATTATGTTACTTTCAAAACGTGATTTGTGTTTCTCTGTTCTTTTATTCTGCAAACGTGAGCTCATGCAAAACCTCACTCACTGGGATGGTTGTGATTTATGCGAAAAGCTTCGCTGACCATTGATGGCACTGATAATGAACTTGCCAACCTTAAAAATGCAAAGCCTAGCAGGCTGCCTACTCAGCAAGGAAGGCTGATCAGAATACGTCCTCCTTCCCAGCATCACATCGCTTGCCCTTGTTCCGCCACTTGAGTACCATGTCAGGTTCAAAAAGTTGACTCTTGTTCTCAAATATCTCCCTGAGATCGGCCCAATACACCTGAAAGGCCACCCTTGCCTTTGAGATCATGACCTTGCATGACAACTAATTTCCTTGGGAAGAATGAAACTGTCAATCTCCAGAGTGAGAGTTTAGGAGAAGAGATTCAACTCCCCCCCCCCCCGCTCTGGAAAATGGCCAACGGCTATGAAATCACCTCCCAGAAGAGATGAAAGCGGTAATCATCATGGCAGCTTGGGGGTCAAACCTCTGAAGTCCTTTTTATCGACTTAAGCATCCCACAATTATCCAACATTCTCTCTCCTGCCATATGGTGAGAATTCTTGGCAGAGACTTCATAGATACAGATGGGAGGGGCAAGGCCAAGATTAGGAGACCTGGTTTTAAAATAAAACAAAAGTGAATGCTGTGAGTCAAGGAAATAAACAAAATATATGTGCTGGAGATTTAACTCTTTCCCTTAAATGCATAGCAGGAGAGAAAGCAGAAGCAGATTTTAGTGGGTATATTGGAAGTCAATAAGATCCAGCAATCTGACGAGAAGTTTATGAAAGAGAGTAAGAGGTCGCTGGGAGGTAGATGCCTGATGCAAATAGGAATTAGATGACCCCCCCCCCCAAATATCCCAAATTCACTCTGGAGATAACTGGAGTGGCCTAGGTTATTTTGCCAAATATCATCCAGACATTCAGCAAAGTAATTTGATCTCCAGATTGGATTGAGCACCCAGTGCAGCACTCTGTGTGGTTCCTTGCTACCACCATTTTCCTAATTTAGGCTGAAGTTGTAACCCCACTTACCTGGGAGTAAGCCCCACTGAATTCAAGAGGGCTTATTTCTGAGTGGACAATGTTTAGGATTGCAGCCTTAATGTGAAGTGGGAGATCAGCTTGGAAGCTCCGCACTGAGTTCTCTAGCGGCGAGGGGCTCTCTTGTGAACATGGCACATCCTAAGAAGCTGGGAAACATGGAAAATGGTGATTACCTCTCAAGTCCTAAGTGTCTTGGGACCAAGTTTAGTTGAAGGACATGTATGAACCTGCCTGGGCATGGAGGCCCTGCCGCTAAGGTCCACCACAAGCACAAGAGACAAGGCTGTTCGATGCATCCATATCCTTTCAGGGGGGGGGTGCATCTGGTTCCCTTGCTATTTTTAAAGAGTCCAATAAAGGATTGGCATGTCACGTTTCACCGCTCAAGGTGAAATAGGTGCCACCCTAGGGGCATACGAAGGGCATGGCGGGGGGGGAAATCGCCCTGGTTGCCACCCGGGGGTGACAAGATGGCCCACTGCCTCCCCCCCCAGCTGTAGAGTGGCCAAGGGTGCACCCACAACGTCTATATGGGCTGTCGCGCTCGTGCTGCCCATATGGGCTGCCACTTGAGCACCATCCGTACGACCGCCGCACATGCGCAGTCCGTACAGGTGCCGCCTGGTGGTTCGCCCCACCCCTTGGTGCCCCGTCCCGGGTGCCAGAGAGGCTTCCTCTGCCACTGTGCCACTCTGCCCTGGTGCAGCTGTGACATCCCACCAGATCTCTGCCGGTGGCTGCTTCACCCCACCTTTTAGGTGGGCCAGTTCCTGCCTCAATATTTCCATCCATTTGAACTGAATTAGTGGTGCTTTTCTGGATTTTACAACCTGTTTTTTTCCGTGTTTTTTTTTAACCTGTCACTGATACTTCTACTTTTGATTGGTTTATATAGGTTATACTTTGTATAGCTTTGTGTTGAAATGGAGTCTTCATGAAATAAGGTGTTCATGTAGTGTTATAATGTAATATTCACTACGTCAGTGAATATTACATTATACTTGTATTTTTATAGGTTTTTTTATCTGTAAACTGAAAAGGTGTAAAACATTTCAAATAAATACATCCTACGTTTGTGAATATAGGGTAGCAACCAGCTTCAGTTTTCTTCTGAAATGTTCATGGTTGGTAAGGGAGAATTTGTTTACGGGACAGATATGTTCATTCTGAAAACAAGAATCAAGGTTGTGAGGACTGACATAGACCAGCACGATGGTTTACCAGGGTTCTGCAGAGCTATAGTTTGTAAGCAGAAAGATAAAACCAGACCACAAAAGGAAAATGTATGTGGTGAAGTGTTGGTGGTTAGTCTTCCGATCTTCTGGTAGAAACAAGTCTTGGATGTTTTGCGAATGGAAGGCTTCACCAAGGAGCAGGTACACTACCCTCCAGTCTGTTGCCCAGGGAGTTCTTCTTCAAAGCCTTGAATTCAACTACCACAACTAGAAGCACAGCTGTTCTAATTTGCTTACCTTCTGCTTCTCTCTCTCTCCTTTTCTTCTTCTGCTAGAAACTTCCATCCCCCTATGCTTGCAGAAACTGGCTGATGACCCCATTGTACCCCAGTGTTATTTCATTGTGATACCTGCGTAAAAATGTCTTTGAAAGCATCTCGGTGAAAAAGGAAGTGTCCTTAAAATGTGGAACAAAGCCATGCTCTTTAATCGACTTTTCTATTACAACTCGCATATCTCCCCATCATTCTCGTGACCTTTCTCTCACATACACAGTGCTTCCTCCTGGAGCTCCTTCCACATTCTGCCAACTCTGCATGGCCTTTCTAAGTTTAGTTCAAATTGTAAATTGTCAGCTTCGGATCCAGGCATGACTTGCATATTCTCTCTCTCTCTCTCTCTCTCTCTCTCTCTCTCTCTCTCTCTCGTTTTGTTAACTGTAAGAATAAGGAGTGAGACCTTGTCAGCATATAACACCTGTGCTCAGGGATCTGCACTGGCTGCTGATTTTCTACTATGTCCAGTTCACGGTATACAAAGCCCTTAGCAACTTGGGGACCACAAGATAGCCTTACCCCATATATTCCCTCTTGACTGTTTTGATCTGCAGAACAGGTGCCACATAATGCTAATTCCGCGTCTTTAAGAAAGCAATATTTTACTGTTGCAGCACCTAAACTTTGGAACTCCCTGCCTATGAGGAAGGTGCAGGGGAGGTTGTATTTCCTGAGAATGCTCAGGGGATTGAATCTATCTCAGCACCTACTCCTGTCCTATTATCACAGTACCATTGAGAGTGTCTTAACCTATAGTATACTATCGTGGTATGGGAGCAGCTCTGTAACGGATAAAAAAGCTTTACAGAGAATAATTAAAATTGCCCAGAATGTTATTGGGCTCCACCTACCAACCCTGGACGAGATCTTCACGTCTCGCTGTTTGAAGAAGTCACACAACATCCTGAGAGATCCCACCCATCCTGCTCACAACCTTTTTGAACTGTTGCCTTCGGGCAGAAGATACAGGATAATGAAAACTCGAACCACACGCCTTCTGAATAGTTTCTATCCAAGAGCTTTGATTGCACTTAATAATGATCTCAGGGTCAGTAGTAAGTAATAGTAAGCAGTGAGTAGTAAGGAATGAGACAGGCTTTTAGGTTATGCTATGCTTTTAATAGGTTATGTTATGGATTATGTTATGGATTATGTTATGTTTTAATAGATTATGTTTTAATAAGAATGAGAGTGTTGGAGATATGTGCAAATGTGTATGGTAAATCCGGTCTTTGGGTGTTTGATTTTCGTTGTTGTGTATACTGTGTATATACGGACAATGACAATAAATAAATAAATCTAAAAAATAAATCTAAATAAAAATCTATTGATATCAGGCAGATGCCTTCCCTGTACACTTTTTGACATTTTCCAAAAACATTTTTGTTTAGATAAACCTACCTGGATATCTAGAATTCTGGTGTGTCTTTAGTTTATTGCTGGCTTAAATTTTTTGAATGTTTTAATTGCTTTTATTAATAATTTTGGTATATAAATTGCATATAATTTTAATGAAATGAATGAATGGATGGGTGGATGGATGGATGACTAGGTAAAAATGAGACTTTCTTAAATGCGTCCCAATCTCTTCCAGCATGTTTGCTTGGAACGAAGGTCACTGGGGACTGGGGGCATTTCTCTAAGGTTTATTCACACACACAAATACAGGCTGAGATGAGAGATCCTGCCACTCACCTTAGGCTTCTAAGTGAATCCCTAATGCTATAACATTGGATTATTAGAAGGAGCAAATCGGATCTCTGTGTCCTTCAGGCCCAGTTTCAAAACTGGTTGCTTTTTAAATTCTCTTTCACACAGAGACATTTTGATCCCCGTCCAATCAAGGAAGGGAAAATAAATTCTCCCTTCTGCTCACTTTCCATAAGTATTTTCAGCTGTTTAATTTCTGTGGCAAGGCCTTGCTTATGTACATGACAAAGCAGACACTCAACAGACCTGGCGAAAGCTACCGGTATTTCCTCAACAAAGGGCTCATCCAATCTTCCACCTAGAAAGCACAGGTCTGAGTGGTTTTCCGCTTGACCCACACATTCTAGGCATGGGGCTGAGTGTTTTTTCCCCTTTTCCTTGGGTAAACCTGCTCTTTAGCTTTAAACCGGGGCAAATGTCAATCTGGAGGAAACACAATTGATGCTTGCTCCAATTGAACACAAAAGTTTGGGTTTCCCAGGGCCAAAATGAGTGTGGATGAGTCCAAAGAAATTGTTTGACCCTTTAGCTATCCCCCTTTTCTGCAGAATCCTATCTTCCAGCTATAAAACCACACCATTTTATGCAGCCATAAAATCAGCCATTTATTCAAAACCAATTACAAGTTCTTCTTCTTCTTCTGAAAATTATCATAATACTCATAATACTCATAATTTATATGTACTGAATCTGCGGCACTTTTAAATTTTGTTGGTAAGTTTGGGGAAAGTTGCATTTTCTAAATAGCCCTCTGCTGCATGCATGTCACGAAGCTCATTCAGAAATCTCTCCGGGGGTTGTTTATGAATCTTGAGTTCATGCCCTAGGTGCCCCTCTTAGAGCTTTTTATTATCCCTCTCACAAAATATTGTAAGGAATTATAGTCCCAGAGGAAAGGGCTGCCAGGGAATGCTCATGCCATGGATGATTCAGTGGGACACTTAAATATGCTGACATAAATTTGTTTTCCTTAATAAAATGAATGAAAATTGTGCCTCCACTGTCATAAAGCATAGCCTGCCAGTTCCTACAGGATTTATCGTATTCAAAATGAACGCTTGCGCTTTCTCATCCTACACTGATTTGATCTGGGAGCGTTGTGAGATTATTTAATGGCAGGTATGGACGTTGCCACAATGATCCATGTTTTTGTGTAGGGAGGGGGGTAAATTTGTTTGCACCAGATTTTCTTCTTCAAATTTTGCACTTCACTGTATTTCACAATACAGTTCTTGGCTCAAACTCTCCCCCCCCCCCAATATTTGTTTTAAAAAACTTCTTTTTCAGTTATAATATTTTGAGAAATATGTACATTCAGACAAAACACTTACTTTTTAAATGCAATTTTGGTGTTTGTTGTTTGTTTGTTTTTAAATGACACATCATTGCAGGAACGGTATAGAATGAACACAAGCGAAACAATCAGGAAATAGTTACAGGTGGGTAGCCGCGCTGGTCTGCCATAGTCAAAACAAAATAGAAAATTCTTTCCAGTAGCACCTTAGAGACCAACTGAGTTTGTCCTTGGTATGAGCTTTCGTGTGCATGCACACTTCTTCAGATACACTGAAACAGAAGTCACCAGATCCTTAAATAAGTCACCAGATCCTTAAATATATTTAAGGATCTGGTGACTTCTGTTTCAGTGTATCTGAAGAAGTGTGCATGCACACGAAAGCTCATACCAAGAACAAACTCAGTTGGTCTCTAAGGTGCTACTGGAAAGAATTTTCTATTTTGTTTCGAATCAGGAAATAGACTACTTTCCCACAATCGGGAAATAGACTACTCAATCACTACTTTTTTGGCTCCAGGAAAAAACCGTATTATGTTGTGGCCAGAATGATAAGAACTGGGGAAGCATGGAGTCAAATCTTTGTTAGGCCATCAGCCTCACTGGGTGGCCTTGGGAAAGTCATTATTCTTCAGGTCCAGCCTACTCCACTGGGCTATTCTGGGGATACAATGTGATTATCTTGAACTCCTTGAAGAAAGGATAGCATACCTGTGAAAGATAAATAGGACAAAGTGCTGTGATACAACACAGATGGAAAATATTCATAAGGTCTAACATGGCACCTCATTTGTGAGTGCCCAGATTATTGTTCCGATCAAGAAGTACCACTTTCAATGGTGCTAAATTTGTATGACACTGGTAAAGTGGATTTCATAGCTTCAAAGGTTTGGCAAATATTTGACAGCATGCAGTGGAGCAAATACTCAGCATAAGCTATTTTACTGTTGTTGCAAGCTCTGAGTGTGTGACTGTTAGTTCCTCTTAGTCCGACTGTCCTTAATAGTCTTGGAGAAGATATTTTCCACTTTCCTGCTAACACAAAGGCAGTGTGATGTAATAGAAAAGATAATATGTTTGGAGGTGTGCGAGTCTGAAAGCTCAGTTTAACAGCTACAGGAGAGGATGGAACATTTTATAATTCATTGGTGCAGTCTCCAAATGCAAATCTAGAGGATATGTAATACTTGCATTTAAAATAAAGGTTAACATCTACACTGACCCTTCCACATACCCATTTACAACTGCTTTAATAGCTGCAGATGCTGCTCCAGCAGTTTCAGCTTAGAATGTGTCTCTGTCTCTTTCTTACCTCCCCTTTATCTCTGGCACCTGTTACAGTACCAACCAAATCACCAGGAGCTCTGGGTTTGCACGTGGTTTCAGAAAGTGTGAATTAGTTGAAACACAAACCAAACTGTATTTCTGAGAGCCAGTGTGGTATAGTGGTTAAGAGTGGTAGACTCGTAATCTGGTGAACCGGGTTCGCGTCTCCACTCCTCCACATGCAGCTGCTGGATGACCTTGGGCTAGTCACACTTCTTTGAAGTCTCTCAGCCCCACTCACCTCACAGAGTGTTTGTTGGGGGGGAGGAAGGGAAAGGAGAATGTTAGCCGCTTTGAGACTCCTTCGGGTAGTGATAAAGCGGGATATCAAATCCAAACTCTTTTCTTCTTCTTCTCCCCCATCCCCTGTCAAAGACTGGCTACTTTTTCATGTCCAAAACCTCCTGCATCAGTATAAGGAAGAACAATTCTAGCCTAGTTATTTCTTTTCATTGTCTAGTTTTATATGTACAGGGAGTTTCTCTTTCTCTATGTGGCAACATTTAAATAAAGATACCTACACGATGATTCCAGTTGAGATCAAATAAGTGGAGAGGTGTGACTTGTACTATTTTTTTATTTTATTTTTAGAAAACAACAACATAGATTAGCTCTTAGATGTGAAATTAATTGACTGTTCTTGACCAGGGTTGGCCTGTCCATGAGGCAGACTGAGGCAGCTGCCTCAGGTGGCGGAGTCCAAGGAGCCCCCCTGCCACCACTGGAGAAGGGAGAAGAAGGAGCTGTGGCAGCTTCAATCTTCTGACAGGATCTTGTGGGACTCTGGAAAGTGCAGCTGTGTGACTCTGGTTAGGCTTCAGCAGCGGCAGCAAACAGTGTGTGGGGTTTGTGGTGTGTGGCTCACAGTGCATATGCAGGCCAGCAAGTTCCTGTTTCAGCTCAGGTGGCAAAATGGGACACTTCTGGTCTCTCTATCAACTTTGTGCAGATAAAATTGAGATGTCCAAGTGGCATAGGCAACCAAATGCTGCTGTATTTTTTGACAGCTCCGCCCCCAGAAGAGTACTCCAGAGTTCTACCGCTTTTCCAGAGTACTACTGTATAAGCCTTTCACGATTCAGGCATGCCAATTCACTTCTCACATAGTATTCTGGGATCCCTCCCTCTTTCCAGCTGACATTTGATATTCTGTTCATTGTCTTTCGTTCTCATTGGACTGGGATGTACATTTCTTTTCTGGAAAGCGGAGAAGACTCCTCCTGGTGGGTGGTATCCAACTAAACAGTTCCACTAGCAGAAGCACTTTTGGCTGTGCTACGCAACTTCTCCTCCTTCTCTTCCCCCTTCACAACCCCTAAATCTGTTGTGGGTTTTCCTCCAACCCTCCAAAGCAGATTGGGGGGGGGGGTGAAGGGGAGAAGGGAGGGAAGTGGTGTTCAATTGTGCATTCCAAAGTGCTTGTCATATCAAAACTGTTTAACTGAACACCACCCAGTGTGATTTGATTTGATATCAATTGATTGATTGATTGAGCTTCTTCAAGCCTTATAGCTTCAGGCAGTTGGTCAAGCCACATGTCTTTCAATGTCATTTGGAGGAGGAGATACCTGATTGCTGCTGTCATTCAGTAATTCTTTGTATATGTGTCTTTATGGGTGGTGTTTAAGTAGGTAGGTAGGTAGATTTTATGTATTTCTATTTACTTGTTTTTATTGTCAACCTCCCTGTAGCCTGTGCTTATAAATAAATAAACTGAATTCATTATTAGAGGAAGATATATACAGTTATTCAATTCAACCCATAACTTGATCCATCTAGGAGGCTTAAGGCCGATCTTGTTAATGTTAAAAAAACAACAACCAACAACTAGAACATATAATTCCAGTCAAAAGATTCTGAAAGCATTTTTCATTGAAATACTCGAATAGAGACACAACACCGTGTGTTTAATTGAAAATGCCAGTGACTCATGATAGTAGCATATTTTGTTTCAGAGGAGTCAGGGGAAAAGTTACAGTGCTTGAATTGTTATGTAGCGTAGGTGTATAGAATTGTGACATTTCCAGACACTTAAGTCAGTTTGGAGGTGTGTGTACGCACAGTCTAAGATGCAGTAAAATCATATGCTGCGACAAAAGAGTTTAATGTGAAATATACAGCCTGACACTATGCAGAAGTAAGTCCAACAGGAGTTGAATGGTTACCATGGTGTGATGATGAAATTGCAAAAGGTGAATCTAATTTATTTACATCATTGCAAAGAAGAAGAAGAAATGAAAAAAACAAAAAAGCACAAACAAGGAAACAGAAAAAATCCATTCAGATTAATTAAAGATCAACTCATCCTATCCATCCTGATTCTTCCTACAACAATACATTCATTATCCATGCCTCTTGTCCTTAATTGTGCTTTAATATATAATATCACCAACTCCCAACTTCTCACAGTTACCTTACAATTAATGAGTAAGATTAAAGTGTTAAGCAGCTCCAAAGGGCCAGGAGATTTTTATTTTATTTTTTTGTAACGAAAACCTCCACTCTAATAAGGGCATAATAAGAACCCTGTTGGATCAGGCCAAAGACATTTCTAGCCTAGCCCAGCATCCTGTTCTCCACAGTGGCCAACCAAATGCCAATGGGAAGCTCGCAAGCAAGAAATGAGGGCAGTAGTCTTTTCCCACTGTTGTTCCCTAGTAACTTGTAGTTCAAAAGCAAACCACATCTAAAGCTGAATATTATGTATTCTCTCACCCTAGGCCACTAGGGGTGTGTGTATATAGTTCATTCTGCTGCAGTTTTCACTCAGGTCCGCATATGCAAAAGAAGGATTGTAAAGTGACGTTCAGGGATTGGTTAACTGCGGAAAGTTGTTACTGTTGCTTTGTAGCTGAGTTCTATATAAGCAGGCTGCTGAGGCCTTCAGCTCACTTCTGTTCCAGCCTGAGAATAAACAAGAGCTGTTTGGAAATCACAGTGTCGTCTGCTGTGTCCACCCACAACTTAACACTGAAGGTTCCCAGCTCCATGCACCCTGACCTGAGATTCATGGGGAAATTGCAAAGAAAGCTAACAAGTAGATTCTTTACAAAGTGTCTCGCGTAGCTTGAATTTAGCTCGTATGCAGTGTTAAGACACCAAACCTAAACCAGGGATGCTACTAAAATCTCTCCTACCATACACATTCTTGCAAGCCACCTTCCCTAACAGAATGCATTTTTCTATGTTATTTCCACTAACACATGCATTTTATTCACACCTTCTCAAAGCGTACATATTGTTGTACATATTTTGTTGTTGTTGGAGAACCACATCTTGATATTTGGAGAATATCCTCTAGCTAGCAGGTGGTTGTTGTTGTTGTTTAGTCATGCCCGACTCTTCGTGACCCCATATATCTTAAATACACAGGGGGAATGCACAGGAGGGAAATTCTGCATTATTTTTACCTTGCTCTTTTGCAAGTTTGCAAGTGAATTTCTAACATGAACAGTTTGAGCTCTTTACCTATCTGCTGGTATACTCCCCCAAATTCTGTCACTTTGCTACATTTCATTAGGGTTGTTTGTTTATTTGTCTGTCTGTCTGTCTGTCTGTTTGTTTGTTTGAAGTGGCTTTTACATCATGTGAAAAGCTCAAAAACAATCACAAAATTAACAGGGAAACATTGGGGAGATGGAATAAGTTGCTGTGTGAATGCACCCGTGGTGTCAGATTCTTGAAAAGACTAAGCAAGGCAGAGAAAGCCTCTTCTGAAACTGGTCCAACAAGAGTATCTAAGGCCTGTGTCCTACTTTGAGCTCAGCATGCTGTTGCAAGTGTGAGGATGCCATTGATTTCCTGTCGCTAGCTTATTCCACCAGAAGTCAAGGGTCCTGGTGTATCATTCTTCCTTAGCAAAGAGAGGTGAGCCAGCCTCCTGCTGTTAGGTCTTCTTTTCCCATTCAGCAGGAATGGGTTCCCTCCAGAGTGTTCATTTCACTTGCCACATGCTGCCTCCCAATCTTCCATTCCCCACAGTGGTGTGAAGGAAGACGTTCCTGACTGCAACCTGTCATTTTCCATTTTAGTTAAGCAATGGAGAGGTGCAGGTCTGTGGTTGTTGTTTTTTTTATGCAACTCGCTGCTTTCGGTGCAAACAGATTTCTGAAAACAGCATGTTGTCTTCTGTGCAGCTGAAAGACTCGTGTGGTGTTACTGATCCATTTTGGGGACTTGTAAACACTGCTTTTTCATGGAGGGAGCCAAGTACCTCAGAAATATAGCTCATTGCATGAACTGCTGGGTACAGCATTTTTTCGAGGCAGATTTCAAGGCAGCAATTTCCCCAATTGTCTGCTGGGGCATAATCTTGTGCCACAAGGGAGGCTGAAATATGATAAATGAAGCCAGCATGTTGGATGTATCCACCCTTCCATGCCTGCCGGATGGAGAATGTCATATATAGTGTTGATTCTTTTATCTCTGTTAATATATATATATATACTGATGTCATCCTAGGGGGTGTTCACTGGCTCAGTGATTCACCTTATATCTATGGGTTTTTTTTGGGGGGGGGGAAGTCTGATCAGTTTCTGAGTAGCTCTGTGTGCTGTCTGCTTCAATCTGTGATCCATGTTCCAAGCAACTTCGTAAAACGAAAACAAGTAACAAAGCTCTGTATTCCCCATACTATAGAATGGATAAAACTTTTTTTTTTGCAGAAGCTGATGAAATTTGCAGGCACTGGATGCCCTTTAAAGTTTGGAGGCTTTTGTGGGGGAAGATAAAGGAGGTCACTTCCCTCCCTAATTGATAATAGGGCAAATATCATCTTGCAGCTTTGCACTTGCTTGTTCATGCCCAGAGCCGGATGAATGCCTTAATTGTAAGCCGAGGTGGTGAACCTGTGGTCCTCTACATGTTAGAATCCCTAACCATTGACTATGATGACTTGAACCCATGAGAGCTGGAGTCTAGTAATACCCAGAGAGACATATGTTCCCCATAACTGTTGAAATCACAGGGTGCCTTTCTGTACATATGGAGTCTTTTCCAGATTACAGAACAGAATGTTCTTACATGTAGTAGGTAGTTCTTGCATGTATTACGCTTCATGGTCATTTCAGAATTATACGGAGCTTCTGTCTGCATCCATTATATTGATTGGCAATGTATGTTGCTAGTGTATCATTATCCTGCTGCTTAATATGACTGGGGTTTTGTTTCTCTTCCCTTTATCACTTTTCCTCTTTCTGGATCTTCATATCACATTATAGGCCAGCATGACTCAGCTCCCATTTGCTTTCATATTATTTTATTTATATATTTGTTAAATTTACATATCGGCCTTCATCCCAAGATCACAAGGTGGTTTACAACATAAAACCACAAAATGACGTTGGCGCCTATGAGTGCTTTTGTGCATTCTTCTCAAGGAAACGATGCAGTTGGAGTACTAGTTCAGGGAAGGGTCATAACTCAGCGGTGGAGCATCTGCCTTGTGTGCAAAATGTCCCATGTTTAATCTTCAGGTAGGACTGAGGAAAGACACCTATATGAACCCCTGGGCAGCTTCTGTTAGCAAATGTTGACAATACTGAACTAGTATGACTAGGCATGAGAGAACTTCCTATGTAGCTGAAGCCTACCATCCCACTTGGGCCAACGAAAGTTAGTCAGCTGTGCTGTACAAAAGGAGAAGGCTACTGCTCTATAGATCCAGAAATGGGAGGCTAACTCCTCCATCATTTACCTCCGGAGTCTGGATGTATTTTCACTTCAGTTCTTCTCTTAATCTCTGTGTGGGAGGTACAACCGTTGAAACCAGCAGCAGTCCTGTGTGGGAAGAAGAGAGGGCTACAAGACTAAAGGTTCAAGTATTAGAGCACAGCTTTTATCTGTAAGGTGGGAAGAAAACCTAAAATGCTTTGTGGTTGAGTCTCAAGTTCTCTTCCTCCCTCTCCCTCTCTCTCTGCCCTCCCTTCCTTTTTCTCTTGTTTAAACTATCACTTCCTGGACATATAATGTACAAAAGTAATATTTTTTGGAGGGTGGAATCTGAAAAAAGCTATGACAGGAGAAATATTTGCCCTTCCACTTAATCAGCTTATTAAAAACAAACAAACTCAACAATGAACTATGATTTGAGCTAAATATTAGTATCACCATGTTACCTTTCTGGAAATCATAATCATCGTTACCGCCGCCATCAGGATCACATACTTTGATTTTTCATTGCTGGAGCAAAGAAGAGAAAGGTCTACAGTCCTGCATGGTAACTGTAGAACCTAATGATAAATAGTGCTGTGTTGAAATCTGTCCTCAAAAGTTTTCTTCCATGGTGAAAGAGGCATTCATTTTTCAGCCTCCTTCTCAAGTTACTTAAGAATTTCTTAAGAATGTAGGTGGATTGTGAATGTGAGGATTCGTGTTTATTTTGTTGTGAAGTATCAAAAAGTGGTGTTTGTGTTTTTCTTTTGAGTAAACTTCTCTCTAGGACTCTGAAGCCTCCACAGTTGCCTGTAGTTCCTCAATGGAGGAGATAGCTTATGATGTATTTCCCTGACCTTTAATTGAAGTGTGACCACTTGGGAAGGCTGCAGAGTGCAGAGATTATTTGCCAAATAAAACAAAAACAAAAACATACACACACACACACACACACAAGTAGGGATGGAACGATCTCTCAACTTCAGTTCTCCCCGTTTCTCGTTGTTTCCAGTCTTAAAATTTGGTTTTCTACATTTCTACAGCAATCTGAAAATTCTCTTTAAAAAATTCTCATGGAAATACCTTAACATTTTAGTGTAAAGTTCTCTTTAAAAACACATTTTTGTTGGCAGTTTTCACTAACGTGCACATTTCTGAAAGGAACGTCTCCTAACATAATGCATTTTGTGTGTTATATTCAATAACACATTCATATTTATGCACACGTTTACCAAATACATGAATTTCTGACTGGAAAACTGCACCAGAAAATTTGTGTAAGTGTGAATTCCAAAGGATAGCTATGTTTTGCTTCTCTTATTGTTTCTGAAAGTGTGCATTTGATCAATTTAAATGAATATTTAATTTAAATGCAAACTAAACTGAATTTCTCCCCAGTCACAAGCTTTGGCCACCTCAAACATAAGGTAAGTGTGACAAAACCCCTGTAACACACCCATGGTAATTTCACTGAAAAATTATTTCATTTTCAATTGTTTGGATACAATAGGTTTTATCATTGGCTGATAGAGAATGTTGGGGGGGAGGAAGAATGCAGGATACTTTTTTTTAGCACAGCAGTAATGATCAATCATTGTGAGTCCAATGGTCAAACCATTCCAGCATCTTGTTCTCATAATGACAGACAAAATGTCTATAGTTCCAGTTACAGGTGGGTAGCCGTGTTGGTCTGCCATAGTCAAAACAAAATAGAAAATTCCTTCCAGTAGCACCTTAGAGACCAACTGAGTTAAATATAGTGAGGGAGTGGGGAGGGATATTACTCAGAAGGGTGGTGGGAATGGGTGATCAGCTGATATATTTAAGGATCTGGTGACTTCTGTTTCAGTGTATCTGAAGAAGTGTGCATGCACACGAAAGCTCATACCAAGAACAAACTCAGTTGGTCTCTAAGGTGCTACTGGAAATAATTTTCTATTTTGTTTCGAAAATGTCTATAGGAAGCCTGAAAACAGGACTACATTCTGACTTTCCAGTGGATTGGCTCTACAGTGGTACCTCGGGTTAGTGACACTTCAGGTTAGAGACGCTTCAGGTTACAGTCTCCGCTAACCCAGAAATAGTACCTTGGGTTAAGAACTTTACTTCAGGATGAGAACAGAAATTGCGTGCGGCAGCGGGAGGCCCGATTAGCTAAAGTGGTACCCCAGGTTAAGAACAGTTTCAGGATAAGAACAGACCTCCGGAACGAATTAAGTTCTTAACCCGAGGTGCCACTGCATTATGTGATTGGGCTAGGTCATTGTGGTGAGCTAGAGTCCTCAGCCAGCTATAGATATGCATGATCAATTTATCCACTGTTTGGTTGGGAAGTGTACATGTGAGCTTAGACTGGAGTCAGACCCTGGGGTCATAATGAAGACACAAGCATGCACATATTTTGGGAAGGAGGCAGAAGATATTGCCCAATGAAAACCCTCTGTGCATGAGCACTGTTCCTACAGTAGACTGCATTGGTCCCTTTATTTTTAATTTAGTTTGTTTTGCTTTGACATTCCATATTTAATGTAAGCATTCCCCCCCCATTCTTTCCAAGAGCTGAAAAAATTAAGAGAAAATATAGGGACAAAAACATACAGTCTGCTTAGAATAACCATTTTCACTAGCATCTTTTTATTTTCTTATTTTCCCCTAATTGGATTTGTTTCCTTACAAATGGAGCAATTGATTGGTTCCAAATGCAGTATCTAAAATCTGCTTTGAAGAGCCAGACTGCCAAAAAAATAATAATGCAGAAAACATGAAGACGTTTCTTCCTCTCCCCCCCCCCCCGCCCAGTTTGCTGACACATTTTGTTTGCCAGCATTTCTCCTGCTGAGCTTTGCCCAAGTAACTGAGCTCTTGCGCTAGCCTTGCAAAGTTATTTCCTCAACTTTACACAGAGTGCCATCTAATGGCTTTCTCGTCTCAAACAAAATGAATCTCTGTGCAATATGAAAATAGGGAAATGAGATTGTAATGTATGTTGAAAGTCTACAGTGGAGCCTATATACATCCCGAGGAAAACAAATTGGGGGAAACGTTGTAATATGCACTGGTTTTTACTGTGGCAGCATCAGATGTTCTCATTTTAATAAATCAACAATATAATACTACTTAGTGGAAGGTCAATGGGAAACAGCAAGGAAAATATTGATACAGATGCTTTTCTGATAATAGTATAGGCCACCTTTCTCTCAGTGCATTTGTGTGTGTGTGTGTGGAGAGAGAGAGAGAGAGAGAGAGAGAGAGAGAGAGAGAATATGCATAGAACAGTGTGTGTTTATGTGTATATATATTTAACCCAAACCAGATTTTTTTTCCTCCATTCGCAGGTGTGGTTTGAAGCAGGCAAATGGACTTTGAAGCAAGGGGACTGCATGTGTTAGCCAGTCACAGAATCATAGAATTGTAGAGTTGGAAGGGACCCTGATGATCATCTAGTCCAACCCCCTGCAATGCAGGAATCTCAGCTAAAGCATCCATGACAGATGGCCATCCAACATCAGTTTAAAAACCTCCAAGGAAGAAGAGTCCACCACGTCTCATGGAAGTCTGTTCCACTGCTGAACAGCTCTAACTGTCAGAAAGTTTTTTCCTGAACGTTTAGTTGGAATCTCCTTTCTTGCAACTTGAAGCCATTGGTTCGAGTCCTACCCTACAGAGCAGGAGAAAACAAGCATGCTCCCTCCTCCATGTGACAGCTCTTAAGATACTTGAAGATGGCTATCATATCTCCTCTCAGTCTCCTTTTTTTCCAGGCTAAACATATCCAGCTCCTTCAAGCGCTCCTCATAAAGCTTAGTTTCCAGATCCT
The DNA here is from genome assembly GCF_009819535.1 of Lacerta agilis. Taxonomy (NCBI): domain Eukaryota; kingdom Metazoa; phylum Chordata; class Lepidosauria; order Squamata; family Lacertidae; genus Lacerta; species Lacerta agilis. The sequence continues at coordinate 69,651,554 of NC_046318.1, forward strand.
TTATCAACTTGGTTACCCTCCTCTGCACACATTCCAGCTTGTCAACATCTTTCTCAAATTGTGGTTTCCAGAACTGGACACAGTATTCCAAGTGTGGTCTGACTAAGGCAGAATAGAGTGGTACTATTACTTCCCTTGATCTGGACACTATAATTCTGTTGATGCAGCCTAGATTAGCATTACCTTTTTTTCCTGCTGCATCACACTGTTGGCTCATGTTAAGCTTGTGGTCCACTAAGACCCTTCATCCAAGTCATTTATAAAGATACTGAACAACAACAGGCCTAGGACAGAACCCTGCAGCACCCCACTTGTCACTTTTTTTCCAGGATGACAAGGAACCATTAAATTGGCACTTGCAAAATCCTTTGCCTTACTGCGCACCTTCAAAGGCGCTCACAGTAATCACCAATCAGCTGGCTGTTGTTCACAGAGAGCTGCTTTGCAGCTGCTCTGTCAGGCAGTGTGGTTTTGACAGTGCTGGCAATCAGCAGATTGTCGATGCTAGCAAAGGCACAGGTGCCTGCAACCCCTGCTTTGCTGCATCTGTACCTGCCCCATAACCTATGCCAACTGTAAGGCAAGTGAGTGTGCTTGGCCCATAAGGCGAGATGTGTGAGGTCTGTTGGCTGGAAGTTCCTCAGGGCTCAGGCAGCTGAGACCAGTTTTGAAGTGTGTGTGTGTGTGTTTGTGTCCATGACAATCAAATGCCTCATTCTAAGTTGCACAAATGAAAGCATGTGCAGGTTAAAGGGGAACCAAAAGTCAAGAATGGTCAAATATTTGTCTCATTCATATGGACAGAAAATAGTTAGTTGATTGTGGGAAAGGGCCCATCACTTTACATTTAATTTCAGCACACAGGTGGAGAATGCAGGACAGATACCAACTGAATCAGACTTTAAGGGAAAACAATAACAAAATATAGTTAATAATTCACTGCACATTTCTTCTCAGGTAATAGTCTCTCTCTCTCTCTCTCTCTCTCTCTCTCTCTCTCTCTCTCTCAGAAATGCATTGCTGAGACCAAAGGTGAGTCACAGAATTAAAAATCCCATTAATTCAAATGCTCCAAAATGACCAAAGCAATCCAAAGATTTGGCGCTTAATGTGATGTGCATCTCAGTTTGTAAAGGTTTCTTTAAAAAAAAAAGTGTCTGGAAATAAACTAGCAGTCGCATTAAAAGTGTGTGCTTAGAGACAGACCCTCCAACATTCAGAAGCGGATTTATATTCCTGCCCTAAAGAGACTTTGTTTGACTTATGCAGCTACTCTAAAGCGTAGGCCTCTAAAATGTGCACATTTGTTATTGATTGTGCTTAAGGACTGGGAGGAGGAGGAGGAGGTGGAGAATGGTAAAGTGTAATCTCTGAAAAACAGATGTAAAATGAATCGTGGTTGGTAGGATCAGATCTGGAAGTTTGCCAGATCCTGAATTTTCTGTTCTTGCCGAAGCATCCCTTGACTAAAATAGAGGCCGTATCTATAGGAAGAACCAGAAAAGTTTCCCAAAGGTGACTCTTCCCAAGTTCCAGAGAACTTTGTATACCTTCTTAGAAGCAATGCCACTTCTCCCCTGTCCATGGACACCGTTGCTGACTTTGATTTGAGAGCAGAATTCAACGTGCAGACAGTGAGCATGGGAACAAAGGGCACGTCAGCCCTGCCACTCAGCAGTGGGTAGTCCCTATTTGCACACAATCTCTACTCGCCTAGACTTTGCATATGGCTTCACCAATACAGTTTGATTGCAAGGAGGGACTGGGATGGAGCTCTTAATCCCAGGCTGCAATATGTGGCTATGCACACAATATACCTTCAAAGTGCATTTGAAACACATTTCCACCCCCCTGGGGGGAAAAAAAATAGGCACTGTAGTTTGTGTAGGGTTGTTGGGAATTGTGAGAGGCAAACTACAGTGCCCAGGATTCTTTGAGCAGAGAAATGTGCTCCGAGTGTGCTTTTAAAAAATGGTGTGTGTTATGTATGCAGGCATTGTAGGCTGAAGCCAGGCTGTATGCCTGCAGTAATTATTATTATTATTATTATTATTATTATTATTATTATTATTATTATTATTTATTTGTACCCCACCCATCTGGCTGGGCTTCCCCAGCCACCCTGGGCGGCTTCCAACAAATGTTAAAATACATTAAAATGTCACAGATTAAAAACTTTCCGAAACAGGGCTGCCTTCAGGTATTTTCTAAATGTCAGGTAGTTGCTTATCTCTTTGACCTCTGATGGGAGGGCGTTCCACAGGGCGGGCGCCACTACCAAGAACTTCATCTGCATAACAAAAGACAGAGAGGATTTCTAAAACCCTCCAATGACATTGTTAGTAGGTGCCAGGCAGCCAATCCCTGCTGAGACAGGGCCAGTGTTGTGATTCGCGAATTGCAGCATTAAGGCAACCTACCACATTGTGTTTTGCCTGGGCCAGCTTAAGGTATATATAATGCACCAAGTGCCCCTGTTTGTCATTCATGTTCTTCTTGTTCCTGATGTTTCAATAAATCCTTTTTGAGCTGAATCTCAGTCTTGGGTTATGTCTGAATCAACCTATACTTCAGTGTGTATACAATATATAAAAATACATTATTTTTATATGTAGTGATTATTATTTTTTAAAAAAAAGTTATTTTCATTAGTTTTTTATTATATTTTTTTCACCACTGGTGTATTGGGACTCCCTGGGCTCACCTGGGAAGAAATGTGGGCTGTGAATGTAATATTTACATGCTCATATGCATGTTGTACAGAAATGGAAGAACAGGTCCCTGCCCACAGTGACCTGTTATTCCATTTGTGAGTGGCAGAAACTTGGAGAGGAGAAGTACAAACTTTCAGGGTTAATAAAACTAAGAGACTGTAAACAAGAGACAGAGCACAAGAGAGATGTAAAGATAAATGGAATCCTTTAATTGAATTCATGAAGAATAGATACAATATAAATATTGATGAGTGGTGCAGCGGGTTTTTTTCTATGTGGTAAATTAATAATATTTTATAATTATAGGATTATGATGTTTATAGCATATATAATTTAAACGCCATGTTCCCGCTACACCCTCCACTCCTTCATTAGCTAAATATTAATCATCTGTAGGGTTCTGTTGTCTGAGTCAGCATCTTTCAAACTCTCCTCATCACCTTGCCTGTCAAGGACTCCCTATGCATCTGCCACCAAAGAGCTGTGCACTGTAGATGGTTCTGTCCCATGTTCTGTTGTGCACAGTTAGCTCATGAAGATCACTGAAGGGGCTTGTTGTGAACTGGGGGCACTCTGAAGCATGCTCACTAGTCTTCTGCAGCAGTGTGCCGCAGTGAATGCTCAACAGAAGGGGAAAGCTGTGTTTCAGAAAAGTACCTACCATTATTCATATCCTCAGTGCATTTTATGCATTTGCAATAAACCTTGGGTCCCCACAGCAGAGTCTAAGGCAGGAGTGGGCAATTGTACCTAGCAGGCAGGTGTGATTGTTACCAGTGATGGAGCAAGGTCAGGTGGTACCCGGTGCGGAAAATTTCTTGTCGCACCCCCCCCAACACATTGAAGTTTTGTTTGTTTGTTTTTTTTGGCCTGCAACAATGGTTTGACTTTATTTCATTATTGGGGTGGGGGGAGCCAAAGTTGTTGAACTTTTTTTTGCAGAGCCAAAGTTGTTGAGGAGCCTGTTGGCATCCATGCAACGGAAGGAGAGCCTGTGGGCAGCCCATTTTGGCAGCGGGAAGTCTGGACGCGCCAAAGCAACAGCATCTCTCACAGCTGTTGACTACCGCACAGCATTTTGTCACCCCCCTTGGAGGTGGCACCCGGGGCGCCCCACACCCACCTTGCAAAGCCTCTGATTGTTACCCTCCCCAATGCCTTGCAAGTCAAGTTTGATTGGCTGACAAACCACCCACCTGTCAATCACTTGATGTCACAATGATGTCAGGTCACCTTTCCTCTCCCCACCTCGTTGCACACGTCTTGCAGAGAGCTTTTCAGGCACCACCGATCAGCTGATGGTTTGCGATTGCAACTTTCCTTTTGGTCGAGCAAAACTTTTTTTGTGCCTCGCCCACGATGTCATAGGGCAGGTGAGTGTGATATGGGCAAAATGGCCAGGTCTCATACTCTCCAACATTTCAAGGCGAAAAAATGGATTGCACATCTTTCGGAGCCGTGGAAGTCATGTGACCCACATGAAGTCATGGCCCCGTAAAAAGTGCTTTTTCCCAAGGCAGTATCACAGCACCCAAAAGGGGTGCCATGTTCTTGTGTGAAAAAATGGGAACTGAGACAGCTGGAGAGTATGAAGTCGGAGGGCCAGAGCTTCCCACGCTTAAAGAAATCCACAATTCTAAGGGAATCTGCTCCAAGCCTTGATTGCTAGAGAAAAGGAGTTGGAAAACCCAGTGTGTGTGTGTGTGTGTGTGTGTGTGTGTGTGTGTGTGTGTGATATCTCCCACCATTCCTCCAGGGAACTCCAGGTGGCATAAGTGGTTTTTCCTCTCCCCATTTTATCCTCACACCCAAGCCTGTGAGGTAGGTTAGGCTAAGAGACAGTGACTGATCTGTTCAATGAGCTTTCCCCCAAATGGCCCTACTAACTGCCCCAAGGAACTTACTAAGTTGAGGTATATGTGTGTTTTGGAGAATAATTATTACAATGCAAAAGGTTTATATTTCATATAGTATATTCATTTATTCATTAATTTTAGGCATTTATGCTTTTCAGATGTTGGATCCTCCCAAAGTAGTTTATAGAAACATTAACCCAAGACACCACCCCCTCCCAAACCTATGCCCCACAAATAATATATATAGGCAATCCAAAAAATGAAGGGTAGCAGATAAAGGAAGCCAAATAAAAACCAATTTAAATAGAAAAATGGATGTATTATCTTAATCAAATACTACGTGTGTGTGTGTGGATTTTAAGTTGTATATTGATAAATCTTCAATTGTCATCGTCTTCACTTGGCCCTGAAATGATAATAAAGTTCATTCCAGGATAGATATTCTAAAGGCAGGGACAACAGAATGGAGTTCTTTGTCCTGGTCCACCTCATATCAGACAATGAATGAACCCACAAAAGAGCCCCTGAAGACAATCTTATATAATATTTGCATTTTCAGCAACAGTCCTGTAAGGTAGGTCATTCAACTGAGGATAACAGATTGGCTTGCCATGCAATGGACAGGATGTGAACCAAAAACTAAAGCTCCCATTCCTGGCCTCTGCACTACATCAGAATTCTCCAAACTACAGCCCTCCAGATGTTTTGGACTACATCTCACTCCAGCCCTAGCCAGAATAGTCAATGTTGGGGGATGATGGTGTTGAATCTTACAGTTTAGGGTTCATTACTGTTCCACAGAAATATCTCTTTAAAAGAAAGAAGGAAATGAACTGACCTAGTTTTGCAGCTGTGGGGCAGTACAGCAGGTGATGTTAAGTTTGTATTGATTTAAGGTGTATCAGCAATCAGATATAGTATATAAGGAGGTCTGCGTACCTCTCTCAGTACCCTGGGTGGTGGGTTACTGGATGGGTCATGTTTCTGTAATGTTCTTATAGCTAATGTAATTTCTGTTATTTTTCCTTTAATTAAATCAACTCCTAGTTATGCTTTACAGTCTCCTCAACCTTTTGTTGCGCAGTTGCTCAGCTTAAATATGCCAACAGATGGGTGTTACTTATCATCCACAACATCTGGAAGACACCAGGTTGAGGAAGGCTGCACTATATAATCATCTTCATAGGGGTCAACCAGAGGCATAAAAAGGTAAAGGTACCCTGACCATTAGGTCCATTTGCGGATGACTCTGGGGTTGTGGCGCTCACCTCACTCTATAGGCCGAGGGAGCTGGCATTTGTCCACAGACAGCTTCCGGGTCATGTGAGCAGCATGACTAAGCTGCTTCTGGCAAACCGGAGCAGTGCATGGAAATGCCGTTTACCTTCCCGCCGGAGCAGTAACTATTTATCTACTTGCACTTTGACGTGCTTTTGAACTGCTAGGTGGGCAAGAACTGGGACCGAGCAACAGGAGCTCACCCCATCATAGGGATTTCAACCGCCAACCTTCCGATCGGCAAGCCCTAGGCTCAGTGGTTTAGACCACAGCATCACCCGATTCCCCCATCCTGAGGCATACATCTCTACATATGCCCTGTCATATGAAGAGGGCAAGATATAAACCTAGTCCTGACCCAAATGAAGCATGCACTCCAGTGGATTCAAAGGGGGTGTAAGCCCCTTTGAAATCAGCTTTCTAGTAAACATGCATAAGGTTGCATTGCATGGCACATTGATAAAAGTGTCATCAACCATGGTCAGGAAGGAGTTTGCATCTCCCATAGCTATCATTTCTGCCTTCTTATATTTTAACATTTGATAGGAAAGTGTTCCTCACTATGGCTTGGCTCAGTCCATTAAATATTTACTATTTGTATTATTTGCTGTATTATTAAGTGCTTAATTTGTAAGAGATGCTTTCATTCTATCACGCCATCTCTAGGGATGCTTCCCAGATCTTTAATGAACTGGACCAAAAGCAGAACAGAACAAAAGAAAAATAACAAAAAAAAAGACCTTATTCATAATTGTTTTTGGATTCATCTGGCTTCTACGTCTGCTAGGGAGATATGCTGCTGACAGAGTCTTAATTTTCGACTCATTATCAGTTTTACACAGCCCAGCATGTCGAGAAGCTAGTGAGCATTTTGTAAATATGCAGCTCTCTTCTTAAGGAGGAGTCATAATTATAAATTCTTACAATGTAAAGGGTTCTGTAATCACTCCATCCCTGGTGTAACATTAATGGGGGGTGTTTAATAAATCAGGTTTATGGTTCATTATAAAGCCACAATAATGTTGCACTGTTACATTTTTCAGCTGCATCTGCCTGGTGCAGTGGGCTGTTTTACATCTCACTGTATCCTGCTGTAAAAGCATAAATAAAAATTAGATAACAATGGAGCTCATAGAAAATGCATCCTCAACCCATTTTGCATCACAGCCAGCTCGATCGTGATTCTTCAGAGCATGGCATTGTCCTCTGCTGTCTCCAAAGAAAGACTAATAACTCTCTGATAAACTATTTACAATTATGGCTGGCACAAAGCAGCAGTTTCAAGTGACAGAAACGTGACTCAGCTAGAGATCTTCAGAGGAGAAATGTAAAAACAAACATTTTATTTCAGATAGAACCTTTGCAGATGGTTCTCGGTATATGGAGCTGACTGGTCCCTGAATGGTTTTAACCAATGGGTGGACGTTGTAGTGAAGCAGATTTTGGATAACCATTAAGAGACACCTCCTAACAGTAAGCACTCCTTGACAGTGGAACAGACTGTGTCGAGAGGTGATGGGTAATTCTTCACTGGAGGCATTTAAGGAAAAGCTGGACAGCTATGTGCAAGGGATCCTGTAGCTGCCTCTTGCATTGCGGATCCTGAATGGAGGAGGTGACTGGACAGGAAGACTCTCACACCCCCCAAAGTCCCACCAGACTCTATAATTTTATGACTTCTGCAGTCAAGAAAAGGCTCCAGGGGAAGGTGGGCCATTATATTTTTACTAAGTTCATCATTACTCAATTTATGATCCAAAGATTTCATTGCAGTGAGTTTGTTTTTCATCCCAGGGTGGATGACCTGAGGAACAGTCATAGCTCAGTGGTGGAGCACATGGTTGAATCCACAGCATTGTCAATGAAAACTGCAACCAGTCAGAGCGCACTGCTAGGCTAAGGCAACTTACAGCGTGTGGCAGTGTCTAATTGCCTGAAAATGAGTAGGCAGCATTGAATTATACCCCCTGCAGTTGAGATGTACCCCACCCCCACGATACAAAATATATTGAACATTTTGCTCTCCTTTCACTGTGAATTCAACACCACAACAAAGAAATATTGCAAGCGATGTCAATCATTTTGAAAGTGATTTGCCAAGTTTTAAAAACAAACAAACGAATCATGCAAATAGATAACTGGAGTTGAAAAATCTCTTTGTGTTCTGTTTGAAAAGTTAAAGTGGCTCTTTCACTCTGCCCTTGCAACAAGCTGTCTCTGTCTTTTACATACACTTATTTTAAACTTTTTTTCTTTTGCATTTGGTAGAAGGAATTGTGCTTTTTTTGTACTTAGCGGCTAGCTAGACTTTCCTGTTTTAAAGTATTAAACTTGGCATACTGACTTCAGTGCTGAGGCTCGCATTCAAAAGAGTCTTTGCCCTTCTAGGAAACTGAAAAGAAATATAGCAAATGATATTTATTGTATATTGAAGGACAGTCACTAGAGGGAGCACTTCCTTTGCAAAGTAGCTTCCCTGGAGCCTAGAAGGGACAGAGCAACTGATTCACATGTTACAATTTTCACTTGCTTTCAGCTCCTGCAAGTCAACTATTGACATGGGTGTTATTGATGTGAATCCATCTATGTGCATGACACTTTACTAAGTATAAGAGTGGCAGATCCCTGGCTGGAGGGATTTAGAATCTACCAGACACAGACCTGCCATGCATTAGGGCAGTGTTTCCGAAACTTGGGCCTCCAGCTGTTTTTGGACTACAATTTCCATCATCTCTGACCACTGGTCCTGCTAGCTAGGGATCGTGGGAGTTGTAGTCCAAACCAGCTAGAGACCCAAGTTTTGGAAACACTGCAATAGGGTACAGTATTCTGCTAATGGAGGCATCATAAAGACTACAATTACTGTTTGATTGGTGCGACAGAACTTTTTAAAGTTAGGAACCTGGTGGGACAGGAACATTTGAGCTCTGCTTCAGGTGAAGTCACTTAATGCAACCCCCCCCCCTTAAAAAGAGACCAAAGAAGATAAAATTTGCGTGTGCTCATTTATATGTTCAAGTGCAAATTTAGAAAAATTACTGTAATTGAAATAGAAATACAGTGGTACCTCGGGTTACAAACACTTCGGGTTACAAACACTTCAGGTTATGAACTCCACTAACCTGGACGTAGTTGCTCCGGGTTGCGAACTTTGCCCCAGGATGAGAACGGAAATCGTGTTCTGGTGGCACGGTGGCAACAAGAGGCCCCATTAGCGAAAGGGCACCTCAGGATAAGAATGGTTTCGGGTTAAGAATGGGCCTCCGGAATGAATTAAGTTTGTAACCCGAGGTACCACTGTACTTCTCACTATAGTGTGGAAGACTTTGAAAAGGACAGCTGTATTTCGGCTCAGTCTGCTGTCCCTTCTTAGAGTTCTTTATCTTTAAACTGGACAGCTCCTCAAGTAGAGCTGATGTGAGGAAACCTTTGGCCTCCATATGTCTGTGGAACTACAACTCCCATTATCCCTGGCCATTGGCCATGCTTGTGGGGTTGATGCAAGTTGTAGTTCAGCAACATCTGGACAGCCAAAGATTTCCCATACCTGAAGTAGAGATTCTTCCAAACAGAAGACTGTCTCCTCAAAACAAGAGACATGACTACCCTGTTGCATGCTGCAAAATATCATGGGCCAGCACTGCAATCTATAATGGGCGGGATATAAATAATAATAAAGTGTGGGTAGTGAAAACAAATGGGAAAGGAAAACACAAAGGAGGAGATGGGGAAAGAATATTTGCCGATGATCTCAAGAGTCTCTGGCCCTCAAGATGCTGTTCTTGCACCTTAACTCATATCAGCCCCAGCCAACATGGCCTAGGGTTAGAGATTATGGGAGTTGTTGATTCTTGGGAGACAACGGAGGAGTGCGCCTTTGGAGATGAAGTCAAACGGCTGGAAGGTTGCAGCGCCTGCTGTGGCTGTAGAGAGACATACAGGAGCGACATGTTTTGTTGCAGCTGGGGCAGATGAAGCTGTCTGGTTGTGCTGCTGCAGATGCACCACAGCATTTCGTCTCTCTGCTCTCCTGCCAGCTGTCATTCCTGCTCTAGTCACTGCTGTGGATGCACAACATTACTGTCTGTCTCCAGGGACTGTGGTCGTCTGCAAGAGATTCCACAAAGCAGGGCTGATGTTGCCAGCCTTCATGTCATGTTTGCAGACATCTTCGTAGTGCAGAGTTGGTATACCAAGAAAAAGCATTTGGAATACGAAGGAACCACACCAGATATCCTTTGCCTCATCCACCAGCTCCTGGTGCTTTCCCCACACAAATTGTTTTTGGTTGGTTCTTTGTATTTCTATTTACCACTTCCACTGAAAACTGAGAGTACCACCCTTTTTTAGGGAAAGCACCTCACCCAGCCTGTGGATATTTAGCATTTTTTTGCTGGGGGAAATGGCAATCCAGACATATCCGGAATACTGTAGTCAGCAGCAGTGTGCGGGCGGAAATTGTCAAAAATGTCCGGGGAAATTGCTCAAAAATGTTTTTCTTTGTGATTTTGCCCAAAAGGCTCAACAACTTTGAGCAAAACTAATAAAAGCTCAACAACAGCCCTGTGTAGGGAAGTTTTTAATGTTTTATCACTTATTTATTTAATCATCATCATCATCATCATTAATATCTGTTGGGAGTCGCCCAGAGTGGCTGGGGAAACCCAGCCAGATGGACGAGGTATAAATAATAAATTGTTGTTGTTGTTGTTAACTATTCTGTATGGATTTTCACTGTTTGGAATATGGCAACCCTATATACTGCTAGGGAAAATCTTGCTGGGAGTCCTGGGCTTTGCCGAGCTCCAAATGCAAGGAGCTCTTTCACATCAGTTTCTACTTTTGGTAACAGATAAATAACCATTACGTTCAAGAAATATCACACGTGGTTCACATGGGTTAAAGCTTTTAGCATTGCAATAATAATATTATTATGATAATAAATTACCTGCCCTTTATTTTCATTGGCTACAAATTTGGTATAAACTGTTAAATGAGGACACTTCGCCCATCGATAGGCTCATCAGCAGGAGAATGATTATGCACCCTCAGCCTATCTGAATCCATCCTTTGCCCCTTGTAAAATATCAAAGGGATCAAGAGATTAGCGCTGCTCTAGCTGTGGAACAGTGTAAGGATATACAGGGCCTCTCCTTTGCTACAGGGGAAGGGCAGCGCTCAAGGGTCATGGGTCAAGTGACCTACTCTGTGCGAGAGAAAGTTTCAGACAATGCATCAAACAAGGTAAGGAACAGTACATGCAGAAGGCACAAAAGAGCTGGATAAAGATAACTTGGAATAACACAATAAAATCCTTCAGGTTTTTTTAAAAAATGAAATCCTCCTGCAAAGAAACTCAACTTCTGTTGATGCATAGAATTGTCCTCTTTGTGTATTACTGTTGTTCTGGTCATTTTGTCCAGTGGTTTGGGGAGGTTTGTTTTTTGTTTTTGTTTTTGTTTTTTTGTTTTTTGCTGTGGGTTAAAAAGAAACAACCATCAAAAACTGCAGAAAGGGAAGGGGGGAAATCTAGTGAAATCTCACTGGTGGGAAGAGGGTTTGGAACCTGGTTTAATAAAATGGCAAGGTGGGGTCATGTGTTCTTGCTTTCACTTTGAAAAATAAAATTCCAAATGTCTGTATCTGTCAGACTCCCCAGCTGTCCACATTTCCTGTAATGGATTGGGGCCTTAAAAGGATGTTGCAGGATGATGTCCTTCTATGGGTTTTCTGGGAGGTGCATGCAGCTGTGTAGGCTGCGTTCAGAGTGCCCGAGTGGCATGCAGTTTCTCTAAAATAGTTTTAAAAAATAAATAAATATTCACAGTACTCTCAGGTGCACAAAATGCAGCTTCACCAACTGTCTCCTGTGGAGAATACCAGGGACATTCTTGAAGGCAGTGGAAATATCTTTTTCTTTTCTTTTTTTAAGTTAAAAGAACTCTAGCTTTGCACCACTCCAAACACAGCTTTCCCACCTGCCCACACATGGTCTACAGATCATGGAAAGATGTCATAATATAATGTCCTCCCCTGGGCATTTCTAGGAGGCCTGGGATGCCAGGGAGGCTGCTGAGCTCATCACAAGGAATTTAATTGTTGACGTAAAAAGGAAGAACATGCACACCCTTTAGTCACCTTTATTAAAGCAGCACCCAAATCTCTTTCCCTGCAAGTTTTCACTTGAATCCTTCATCATCATGAAAGATACATCATCATACAGAAAAACAACTGGCTCATTTTGAGATGTGGGTTAATGAAATTGCAGGGTGATATTTGTAACAGCACTAATTCAATTATCTCCCCCTTTCCCCATTTGGTGGAATCTATTTATTCTCAGCTCCTGCCTCCGTCCCCTCTGCCTTTCTGGGCCATGTATATATGATGCAATTGGCAAAACCTGCTTTCACGTGGTGGGATGGCATAGAGATTGGCCCATACAAATAAAAAAGAAATCAACAGAGGCAAAGGGAGCAATCCTATTCATGAAGAGGTGGCAGAAGAAAACCCAGCATAAGCTAAGCCAGTGTAAAGTTACACCAGATCCAAACCTCATTCAGCAGCAGGGGTGCTGCTCTGGTAAGCCTAGCAGAGGGGAAACAAGCCTGAAAAATAGTATTTGTGTGGACAGGCGGAGTCCCCCAACCCCCAGGTGACCCCGAGCAGAATAAGGACACAAGACAATGTGCTATGGGGTTAAAATTGGCCACAACTTTATTAAGATTCAGGTGTAGGGAGACCTTGGCTCAGGCATTGGGCGTTTATCCTGCCCAGCCCCCAGCCAGGGATCTGCGAAACTGCAGGGTTATCCAGAATGTGCGGGGATTGGGCTAGCCCTGGAGAACATATGTTCAAGCAGATAGCCTGCCCACCGTTTGCCAACACTGGTGGAGGAGAGCAATGACAACCTCTCGGCATATGGACAATGCCTCCCCCCAATACCCCTTTAACGGGGAAGCCTGGTATCATCGCCACATTGGGGACATGGAGAAGAAGAAGAAGAAGAAGAAGAAGAAGAAGAAGAAGAGGAGGAGGAGGAGGAGGAGGAGGAGGAGGAGGAGTTTGGATTTGATATCCCGCTTTTCACTACCCGAAGGAGTCTCAAAGCGGCTAACATTCTCCTTTCCCTTCCTCCCCCACAACAAACACTCTGTGAGGTGAGTGGGGCTGAGAGACTTCAAAGAAGTGTGACTAGCCCAAGGTCACCCAGCAGCTGCATGTGGAGGAGTGGAGACGCGAACCCGGTTCACCAGATAATGAGTCTACCGCTCTTAACCACTACACCACACTGCCCCCACCCCACCCCCATTTAGGAAGATGACTAAAGGATTCTGCCCAAGGCCTGAAACCGCCAAAGTCGTGACAAATTGCTACAGGAAAGGTGAAACCTGCCAATGCAGGGAAATTCCTTTCCAGCCCTTTAACAGTGGCCTTGACATAGCAGCACCTGCGTACCTGTGGATAAGAGGTTAACCTGCAAAATAAGCATTAATTGAGGGAGTGGAGGGTGGGAGAAGCTCTGGAGCCCGACTGCTGCTTCCTGGTAAGCTACACTTTCTATTGTGTGGGCTAGGTAGTCCCTTCCCTTACCCACTCACTTATCAAACCTTTATTAGGCATTTACATGTAAAATTGCGAAAGAATCACATACAGGAACTTTAATATATATATACACAAAGAAACAACAATTAAACTCATAGGCTGATTGTATGTGTGTATTAGTAAAATCTAGAATTTCGTCCTGTTAAAGTACTCCTTGAAGCACTGCTGCCAAAAACTCGGTTACCCCCGCAGTCACCCCTTGGTCAATGTCAGAGAGACAGAATCAAACACTTCCACGCTGCTGCAGTTTCAAACCGTCCAAAAGGGGGGACAACACGCGTTCACGCAGCGTACTGTGTAGTGGACAGTAAAAGAGAATATTGTGTATTAGTAAAATCTAGAATTTCGTCCTGTTAAAGTACTCATTGAAGCACTGCTGCCAAAAACTCGGCGTACTGTGTAGTGGACAATAAAAGAGAATATGCTCTACAGTGTCCGGGACATTCAGAGAACATCTGCAGTATCTCTTGTTTCTGGGAATATTCTGATATCTACCCCTGACAAATGCCGAGGGAAAGATATTCAGTCGGGCCCTCCCCTTACCTAGCCAATCCCCTGGCAACACCTCACCCCAGGCGGGATTGGGTGCTTAGCTGGGGTAGGCGGAGACCCCAGGTATCCCTCCTGGGGGAAGGCGCAGCCAGTCCGAACTACCAGGTGTCACCTAGGAGCTCAAGGGGCTGTGCGCGACCACGCAAACGTCGCCCCCATTTGATGTGGGGAGTGATCATTTAAAGTTGATAAAGCTGAATAGGCTTCGGATCCATCCCATATCCCCTCTTCTCTGGTCCCACCCACATCTCTGTTGATTCAGGGTTGTGGACACCAGCTGAGCCAGGGAGCCACTGCATCCTAAGCTGCTCATTCAAGTAGATGTTGCCATCAGATTGCCCAGCTGGAATAGTCTCTAGGCATCCTGAGCAGCAGGACTTTCCAGAACAACAGAAGGACTTTCTTGCCCCTTCATCAGCAGCTGAAATTAGTTCATTCCAGGAGGGTTATGTCCACATCAACATAGGGAAAATGTCACACATCCTTGGTTAGCAGTGGATGAACTCCATGCAGGATAAATCAGGAAAGGTGTCAATAGCTGTCATTTGCCTGACCAATTCAAATCAATAAGTAAAATATCAAGGTTGCTTCTGTGGTGAAAGTCATGTCAAGATATTGCCTTCTGAATTCTACATGTTTATGGGTCTCACTGGGATCCTTCTGGAAATCAGCAAATCCCATAAAAGCTAGCCTGAAGTGTAGGAGAAAATGTGCAGTGGTGTGCCGTATTTCTTCTGAAAGCTGAATGTCAGCCAAAGTCTTTGTCTAAAAGGTGGTCAGCTATAACTGGATGGTTCAGAGACAGCATCAGAGGTGGTGATGGAAGGGGGGGGGATTGCACTCAAGAAGAAAGGAGAAGAGAGACAAAGGTTTATCATTGTGGATTTGTCTTGTTATTAGCTGAGAGCTCTCATCCTTGCTAGTCTGAGAACATGAGGCACAATTGTCGCACTGCAAAGAATAAACACACTCAAACTCAATTGATCTCATTTGATGCATTTTGCTTTTATGTTTGTTGTATATTGCCCTGCATTCTTTTGGAGCAAGGACGATTCATAAATACCCTAAGTAAAATAATTGAATACGTAAGTTTTTAGATGGACAATTTAGCACCTTCCAGTACCATAAGCACCTGTGGACAGCATCTTAATTTTAATTGTACTGCTTAGTAACAAAACACTATTTTCTTTATTCTTCTTCAGTTAAAATTATGGTTGTGTTCTTGCACTTTAATTGTAAATTCTCACTGCACCTGAAACAATGACCGCTCCCCACATCAAATGGGGGGCACCTTTTGCGTGGTCGCGTGCAGCCCCCCGGATCCCAATGCAACTCCTGGTAGTTCGGGCTGACTTCATCCTCCCCAAGCTGGATACCTGGAGGTCTCCGCCTACCTCAGCCAATCGCCCAATTCCACCTGGGGAGGCATTGCTAGGGGATTGGCCAGGTATGGGGAAGGACCGTCATGCCCACACAACAGAAGGTGAATCTTACCTGTGAAGTGGCAGTCGGCTCCAGAGCTTCTCCCACCCTCCCCTCCCTCAGTTAAGTCTTCTTTTGCAGGTTAATCTCTTCTCCACAGGTATGCAGGCGCTGCTACGTCAGGGTTGCTGTTGAAGGACCGGAAAGGAATTTCCCTGCATTGGCAGGTTTTGCCTTTCCTGTAGCAATTTGTCACAACTTTGGTGATTTCAGGCCTTGGGCGGAATCCTTTAGTCTTATTCCTAAAGGGGGGGGCCTGTGGGGCAGTGACTCCATGTCCCCAGTGTGGTGGAGATACCAGGGTTCCCCGTTAAAGGGGTATTGGGGGGAGGCATTGTTGATACGCTCAGAGGTTGTCATTGCTCTCCCCTCCAATGGCGGCAAAACGGGGGGTGGGCTCTCTGCTTGAACATATGTTCTCCAGAGCCAGCCCAATCCCCATACATTCTGCATAACCCTGAAGTCTCCCAGATCCCCGGCTGAGGACTGGGAAGGATAAACGCCCAATGCCTGAGCCAAGGTTTCCCTACACCTGAATCTTAATAAAGTTGTGGCTAATTTTAATCCCATAGCACGTTGTCTTGAGTCATTATTCTGCTCGGGGGTTGCCTGGGGTTGGGGGGAACTCCACCTTTCCACACAAACAAAACACAGAAATACAATTTCAAAGGATGGCTTTGTTTTCATGTTTGTTTGTTTTTTCAAAATGTGTGAATGTGATAGATTTGCCTTTAAACGTGAATTGAATCTAATTTAACCCCCATCTGTAGTAGAAGATGCTGAAAAAACTCAGCAAAGCTGGAAGAGGCTCAACAGGCTTCTCTTCCAGCAGGAAATGACACTTCGGCAGTTTCCCCCCTCACCATGGGTCATGGTCCGAGACTACAAGCCCCATGATGCCAGGTTGGAAAAGATGCTCTGAGTATCATTTCTACTGGGGACATGGTGTTTTTTCCAGGTTGGAAAAGATGCCAAGAGTATCACATCCAAGAGAGGATAGACCTAATGGGCCTTTTTCATATTTACTGGAACTCTTTACAAGCTGATTTTCCCTGTTCTTTGCCTAAGGAGGTGGATGGCAATGAGAGTTGGCTGGCCACAGTGTTCTTTCATTGGTATAGCTAACAGTTTCCAGCTGTTTGACACTGATGCTCAAAGACTGTAATTGTTTTTCCGATTCCCCCCTTTCATGGTGCATGTACAACACAAAGGAGGAAGAAACTCAGCATTCAACCTTCCATGCCTATTCAGGTTGTGGTGGTTAGATGGGGTGCCTGCTTTGCTCTTCCTCATTCCTTAAAATGTGTAGAGAGGGACTATACATGATCATCAGGGGAAGGTTGCATCCCCTGTAGGAGCTTCACAGCTGTGCTCCTACTTTGGAATGCTCTGGAATGCTGCCTTACTGACCTAACTAGTTTCAGGTAGGTAGCCGTGTTGGTCTGATGCAGGAAAATATCTCTATCTATCTATCTATCTATCTATCTATCTATCTATCTATCTATCTATTGTCCAGTAGTTTGTTCTGGATATAAGCTTTCATGTGCATGCACATGAAAGCTTATACCCAGAACCAATTTAGTTGGTCTCTAAGGTACTACTGGACAATTTTAAATTATTTATTTATTTATTTATTTAACCTCACTAGTGTTTGGGGCAGCAGCCAGAAGCTACCCTAATAGCAGAGGAGCCAATCAAGTTGAAATGCAAACCAAACACCTGAAAGAGGTCCACCTTTCCACACAGGGAGAAGAGGCAGTAGAAGGCATTGTCACAGGCCTGTAGCAGAGGACATGTCATTGGTGGTGGTGGTGGTGCTCACCTGCCTTCTGGTTGGTTGCACTGCATCTGTTTACAGGGAGAGGGAGGTCGATGCAGTGCAAATGCACCAACAGCAGTACCACATGGACTCTGCTGTTGCATTTGCACCATGCCAACCTCACTGCTACCCAACCCCTTCCTATCTACCTCCCTCGGAGCAGCAGCATCAGGACCAACCAGAAGTCAGGTGAGCAGCACCATCTCACCATGCTGATCACTGATCCCTTAGACCCTACTGAACTAGACAGTAAAGTTTATCAGTAGGCACCCTCAGCAGACAGCAGCCCACTGTCTGCTGGCTTATGGCTGGGTCTGGTTTTCTTTTTCTTTGTGATTGCTTCCTGTTGTTGTTTTACTGGCTACTTATAAGAAACATTGAGTTCCTTGTACTTGTTACTTTCTATTAAATTAAAACCAAGAGGGGGTCCTCTGCAGAGCAACTCACTGGCCCCACTTGGTTTTTGCAATGTAGAATTAGCTCTTAGGACCAAGGCACACGTACTCTAAGACACACGTACCAACACACACCCAGCCTTCACCCTGCTTGGCATGAGACCAGCAAGGCTTGGATATGGGAGTTAATCCACCACTGACTCTCCCCTCCCCATCAGTGTAGGATTTCCCTGTATGAAATTATTTCCAAATACCCATTAGCTTCACATCGAGCCAAATATTCCACTCTATTCTACAGCAGCATGATTCCCATGGAATCGGTGGATTTCCTTCTGCTGGGGCATCGGAATGGAAAAAAAGTTAGGCTTTAAATTGTGACACTATAAAAGTTCGCTGTAAACTGATTATATTTTATATGGAACAGCTTGACAAATTCCACCAAGTTGCAAATTCAGGCAACCATTTGCACTGTATTAACATTCATTACCATTAAAAAATATCATTACTCCTGTCCCTGCCTTATGCTAATTCTCAAATGCGCTGTGTCACATTATAGGTAAACCTTTAAGTGTTTATTACAGCATGATTAATTGTACAACAGAAGACACTGCAGAGGCCAAGAGAAAATAGCCACTGCTGCAAAATGATGTCCCCTAAGGGTTTCTCCTACTGTTTTTCTTTCAACACCCCCCCTTCCTTTGTAGAACTGAACAATTCCAGCACAATTACATTGGGGGAGGGAATATAGTTTTCCAGGTAGTTCTGGCTGTTTGATATATCAGGATGATGTTTCTCCTCGGGTCAGTCTAATAAGAAAAATAAATAAATATTGATCCATCTGTGAATTACTCAACAATGTTTTCTCCTCTGAAGTCTAGCTGTTTAATAGGACTGAGCTAAAATGGCCTCCCTAATGGCTCTTTGTGAGTTTTTCCTCACATGCACACAAAGAGGAGAAACAACTGCAGCTTGGGATGGGGGAAGGCTCTAAAAGAAGAGAGGAATCAGACAAGGAACTGCCTTCTCCAAGGGGAGCCAGCACCATACTTGCCAGTTCACAGATGGGGAAACCATGGCCCTCCAGCAGTTATTGGACTCCAACTCCCATTAGTCCCACCAGCCAGGTCAATAGTCAATAGTCAAGGACAATGGGATCAACAGTCAAGCAACATCTGGAGGGCTACAGTTTCCCCACTGCTACTGCAGATGTTGTTGGACTGCAACTCCCATCATTCCTATTCTTTGGCCATTTTAATAAGGGTTGATGAGATTTGTAGACTAACAATATCTGAAGAGCACCACACTGACTATCCCTGCCTTACTCTTACATGTCTGGCTCAGCAGTCCTGCCCCAATCAATGCAACTGCTCCACTTTGAAAATACAACTTCCTCAGAGCTAGATGAGCTACAGCTGGAAACTCTGAATATCAAAAGGGAAGCTTGGTCCTACTCTGTATCTCATACTCTTTTTGCCGCTGTTGCACATGAAGAAACAACACTCTAGTATCCCTCCCTCCCTCCATCCAGCCTTATGACCCAACAGAATTCACCAGTGCCACACCTTGGAGAAGGCCACTGCAACCTCTTCAGGGTGGGATTCCAAAATGTCAATCCAAATTCAAAGTCTCTACCTCCCTTTTTCACAGCACACCCCTGTAAGTGGGACAAACTTTTACATTCTCTGTCAAAATGGGAATTTGCCGAAGTTAACATTTGCTACTGCATTATCCATGGAAATACCAAATCCATAAAACCAAATATTGAGACCTACAAAACCAAATTCCAGTGAAGGGGATGATGTCGCTAGAGTTTTTATATTCTTTTTGCAACATAAATATCCGTATGCTTCTTATTTTTACGTGAAGTATTAGCATCATCCCACAAAGTTTCACTTCTTGTTGACTGCTGCAGCAAGTATGGTGGGTTTTTTTTCATGCCCTCTGTATCCAAAATAGCTCCTCTATTGCTATTGTGATTGCTGTGTGAAACGTCATTACATGAGTGTTATGGAAACTTACTGAAGGTTTTTGTAGCATGATTACTGATCAGCCACACAAATGACCCACACCCACACTATATTGTAAGCTGTTAAAAACATAATTTTGAGACTTTTTGTGGTGAACTAAAATAAAACTCAACTACAACAATGTTGTAAATAAGTCATTGCATACCTCACTAAATGCCAGGAATGTGCGTAAGCTCTATGTGGAGACTGAAAACTGAGGTCATGGTTTTGGGGGTCTTCAACCCCTCTCATGTTGAAGCATGCTATTAATGCCCCCAAGACCGATCCATGTCCCCACAAAGCCTGATGTTGCTCTAGTCTCTCCCCCCCCCTAACTTTTCTAATAATAGCTCTATGTTTTCATATATATGTCTATGCTTCTCTTGGTCCATGGGCAGGAAAAGAGGCTGTCACAAATGCTGCCTGTGGAGCTCTGAAGAGCTCTGGGGTGTTGTTTTTCAAAGCATGGGTGTTTTTTTAACATTTGGTTCTTTTAAAAACTCAATGTTGCTCTGCTTTAACCTAAAACAACAACAACTCAAGTGCTCTTCAGGGCTCTACAGGCAGCATTCTAGACAGTCTCATGTGACAAGCCCTATATCAGAGGCCTGAAGATCTATCTTGGACAACACAAACAGCCATGGGATACATACTCACACACACACACACACGAACCTACACTACTTGGCAACCTCTTAATTATTTAAGGAAGAGCATAGATAATGGAGGAAAGTTCCTCTACAAAAGCTCCTGGACCTATTTGTATGCAATTCAACAGACGTAGTCCATTCTGAAGGAGCTCATGTGCCTACAAATTCCATCCACTTCAGCCAAAAGCACCTTTAGATACCCCATTATTGTGAACGAAGAGCACAGAACTTGCACCAATACAAGATGAATCATTAGGTTCATGTGTATGCCAAGTAAATGCATCCTTTTTGCATGTACAGATGAAGCCTAACACAGATTCAGGTCAATATTGTCTATGCCCATAAGGGATGGTATAGATGCAGTTTGCACTGTAGACCCTGTATTAAGCAGAGTTGATATATTCACAAAGGTTCCTCCCAACTACTTCCTATTTGTTCTAAATTTTGCAGTGGGCTGATGGTCTTATATTGTGTTTTATATGTACTAAAAACTTATTTTAGTGACATATATCCTCCCAATCTAAAAAGTGCACATAGGATTACCATACCTATAGTCCTGATTTAATTTGATGTGTAAGATTATAGCATTAATACATTTGGTAATTAACAGTGTATAATATACTTTTAAGTGTGCATTAGATTGCAACTTCATCCATTGCAAGTTTTCAGACAATCCTGATCTCCATGTATGCCAGGATGAGCAAAATAAGCTCTTGTGTGGATTGACTTCTTATTCAATTCAATGGAAGGGGGAACCTTTTTAATGAGAAAACTCTTTTTGATCAGAGAACCATCTTTTTTCACATTCACGCCCACACAACCTAAAGGTTTCACAGGCTGAGGGTGACCAAAATCTACCCTTTCCCTCCAAGTGGCAGAAACACACACACACGCACCCCTTCATAAGCACAGCATTGCCAATAAATTTAAATACTGCAAGATTTCCACCCTGCAGCTCTCTATCTACTGGGTTGTTTGTAAACTTTCATCTTTATACCTTGTCTTTATACTTTTTATGATCAGACGACTGGAGTTTAGCCATGCTATCTCTCCTGTCTGATGCAGCTACTGTCATAAGAATACAGAGTCCAATTTTAATGCCTCATATAACCTGCGAATGATAGTTATAAATTGTGTTCCTATGACCTTTTTAATATTCTGACAGTTGACTTGACAGCCTTCCTCAATCTTCCTGCTTCAGAACATCAGTCACTTGCAAGGAAGGGTGGGGAAATGCAGTGGCTAAAGGCCATCTAAGCAAAAATATTTAAAAAAAGTTAAGGAGTGGGTTGGTTCTTCCTGATCAGTGGCCATTTCTCCTGAAGGACCACTTGGAAAAATGGAATAGGAATAGGAAGGAATAGGAATAATTTATTATTGGCCAAGTACATTTACCAACATACTTGGAATTTGTTTCGGCTACATTGCAATGTAAACATACAGACACTGTTCATCTCACAATACAAAGAAGTAAAGAAACCCCACCCATATTTTACCTCCCCTTAAGCTATACAACTACGAATTTAACAATTTAATGGCACAAGGGAAAAAACTATTCTTGTGCCTGGCCGATTTTGTATATGAAGTCCTGTAGCGACGTCCAGATGGAAGTAAATCAAGCAGATGATGACCGGGATGTAAAGGATCTGCTACAATTCTCTCTGCTCTCTTCCTTACTAGGGTAGCATAAATTGTCTCTATTGAAGGCAAGCTAACACCAATTACCCTTTCTGCAATTCTTACAGCTCGTTGGAGCTTTTTCTTGTCTCTCTTAGAGGCTGTACCGTACCAAGCTGTTATAGAATTACAGAGAACAGTTTCAATGATGCCTCTGTAGAATTGAATCAACACTTCCTGGGACAATTTAAATTTCCTTAGTTGACGCAGGAAATACAGCCTCTGGTGGACTGTATGATATCTGAATGATATTAACTCCCATTCCACAAAGTGATTGTCTCCCTTTTGCTGTTGCTGCAGATGCTCTTCCCATCAGATCCTTCCTTTCCCTCTAGAATTGTTAATGTGGGCTTCAGTGGGCTCCCTTGTCGGGGGGCACATTGGGACCAAAGGTTTCCAACTGCTTTCAGTGGGTTTAGCCCTGAGAAGACAAAATTGATAGGACTGATGGCTGGTGCCCAGTGAGCCTGGCAGAGTAGAAGCAGGGAGACCAACAGTAGGTGGAACCAGACCCAGTGGCAGGCAGAGTCAACTTATCCTAGTTCCCCCCCCCACCTGTCTCCTTGCTGAGTCCTAGAATGGGAGACTATGGTGGAGAAAGCTGACAACCAGGGCCACCCACCTGGACTGGTTGTAAGTAAGAAGGCAGGCAAGTAGGGGCTGCCTGAGGGCAGAGGTTGATAGCATAATAATAATAATAGCAGGTGCAGTAAGCTGCAGCCCTGCTATGCAAAAGACAGGATTTCTACATCCTTATCTATTACTCCACCATCTATCCATGCAATAATAATAATAATAATAATAAAATGTTATCATAGTCTCTGGACACATTCCAGCCAGGCAGAAGCTCTGGCCAGTACACAGAGTAGGAATGATGAGGAGCCTGGCCTGCAGTCCCAGGGGCCATATAAAGAAGCTTGGAGGGTTCACATTTGGCCCCAAACCCAGAGATTCCCCATTTGGTCCAAAACCGAGAGATTCCCCATACCTAAAAAGATATTTGCAACAAATTCCCTCCCTGCTTGGGAGGATTTTTGACATTAGCACAAACAATTTTATGTATTGCTAGGGATATCTTCTCAGGAAAATACTCCACCAGTTAAGAAGAATTGGGATAACGTTCTTGTAGCTAGGACCACACTAGGAGGCAGATGGTTCTCCTTCAATGATCACCTTTGAATAGCTATACTGCTTTGCATACGATTAACAGGCGTGCTCTGGTCCATGGGGTCATGAAGAGTCAGACATGAGTGAACGACTGAACAACAACAACAGGAATCTGTCCCAAACCTTTCACATATCTCTCTGCTGCTTCTGACTTTTAAAGTGATCACAGAAAGCGCAGACCTGTACGTTGCATGCATGTATGTATGGTGTGTGTGTGTATGTGTGTGTGACAGAGAGAGAGAGAGAGAGATAGAGAGAGAGAGAGAGAGAGAGAGAGAGAGAGAGAGAGAGAGAGAGAGAGAGAGAGAGACTTTCAGGCCATATTGGAGTTCTGAAAGGGGAAGAAGCAGGAAGCAACACAGCCACCAATCCTGCTGAGACTGATCTGGAATCTTAATCAAGTGCCTAACCTAATCTGCTTTCCACTTCCAATCTACTTGTCTGATGCTCTGTCATAGCAGCAGTGCGGATCTTTATTCAATGGAGAGGATGTTTTCCTTGCTGTAATTATGGCTGTTTTATCTCTCAAGTCAAGAGCTTGACTATAAATAACAATTATACCATGGAAGGAGGAAGTAAGAGAAAAACCCATTCAGAATAATCGCAAGTGAAGAGAAATGGCTCCGGCAGAAGTCAAGGTTGATGTAGAATCCTGGATGTCTTGAAATTCCATGTTTCAGAGTCTAATAAGCAAGCTCTCAATAAGCAGTCAAAGACCACAACTTTCATTAACAACACAGAGCCAATTTGCCCTTCCCAGTGATCCACTGCTATAAAACTGCGGAGAGGGAAATTGATTCTTTTCCTTTGAGGTTCAGACAATGAGGCAGCATTTACGCAGGAGAAACACGATAGCACTGAGGGAATATATGGCAAGTCTCTTAATTACAATCATGGCCATATTACAAGTGGGATAAGGAAGTTTGGTTTTTAGGACATTGTTGTGATCAAGAGAAAGAGCTTCCTATGCAAGAAAAGGAGATTAATAATAATTAATTTAAAAAAAACAAAGTACAACTGTGGGTGTTAGGACAGGTCACTGGAGCTGCAATAATGATCTTGAGACCTATGGGAAGAAGAGGCAGTTGCAGGAGAAAACTGCATAAGCTTAAGTAGGGCTGGAATGGGGTTAGGACTAGCTGGAATGCACAACCTTTTTTCTGTCGAAGGCCACAGTTCTTCAGAGTAATCTGTCAAGAGCCAGCAGTGGACAGGACCAAACCCAAAAGTGCATGGGACTATCCTTACCCATGCATCCTTTTATCTCTTTCTGACACCATCCCCTCTCCCTCCCTCCATCCATCCCTCCCTCCCTCCTTCTCTGACACCTGCTTCTCTCTTAACTCCCTTACTCCCCACCTAGCAGGCTGCTTGGCAAGGAACAAATTGTAATTGCCAGATCTTCACTGGTCATTTGTAGGGGGCTTTTGAAATTTTACCAAGAGCCATAGAAAATAAGGCATGCAGACTTCCGGTTAGGTGCCGGTCAATGGCGGACGGGAGTCCGACGGCTCCGTCCTCCGACAGGCTTTAGGGACTTCCGTGCCTGCGCCACGGGTCCCTTAAAGCCACGGGAAGAGCGTCCCGTGGACCTGAGCTTCGTGGGTCCCAGACGTGCCGTCTCCGTTCCCGATTGACCCTCGTAAGGGGGAGAATCGGGCGAGCGGAGCGCCGGCACGGGACTGAAGAAGCGTCTGCCTGCGGAGGATCAAAGCAGCGATCCCGCCAGACACGAGCACCCGGCACTTCCTGCATAGAGACCTCCAAAGAAACTCTGTAAGTTAAAAATTGGATCATTTTTACAAGATTTAAGAGCACTGCTTGCAGAGGAATTGTAAAAGGAAGCCTGTTCCCTTTGAACTGTTTGCGCGAGCTTGGTAGCGCTAAAAGATCAAAGCCGCGACTAACGGAAAAGTTTTGCGAACTTTTTAAAAGTTGATTAAAAGTTATTTAAAGGATGCTTAAAGACTTAAAAACAGTTGATATGGCAAAAGAAGATGCCCCTCACCCTCTGGATTAGGATTCCGGGTCAGTAGCGGGCTGTAATACATTGTTGCCATTTTTTCTTTGTGGGTGTTTCAGTGACTGTTTACCAGTGGAGACATTTTGACTTTTTTGTAACCAGTTACAAGCTACTTTGTGGACTTTGGTGGTAACACTGCAAGCTAGGAACGGTGACTGGCTTGGGCTATTTGAAAATAGACTCTTCTTGGCTTTAAGGAATTTATATTTTGGAAAATCAAAACCCTTTGCCTAAAAGTTGGACTTTCAGGACTGGTGTGGGCTCCTGGCTCAGCAGCCTCTTTGTTCTCAGGACTGAGCTGCTGGCCACCTGGTGTTTATTTTTGGGACTGTTGGCCTTCTGCTGTGAATGTCTGAGATTGTTACTACAGAAACTGGAGTGACCTTGAGATTACAGCTGCAGAGCCCACAAGGAATGGAACTTAGATCTAAAGGAACTGGCTCTGAAAAAAGAAAAGGCTCTGTTTCCCTTACTCTACAGGAACAAATGGAGAAACTAGTTGCCAGCGTTGCAGAAATTGCAGCAGGATTGAAAAGCGTGACTGATGGATTGAAGCAAACACAAGACCAAGTTTCTTCAGGAAATACAGCAGTGAATTCAGCAATTGAAAAATTACAAGCTGATATAAAAGCTGATATTAAAAATTCTACGCAGACCCTAGAAAAATCTATTGGACAAATTGAGGAGAACGTAAGGAAGAACAGAGAAGAGATTAATAGGATTGGGCAAGAGGTGGCCACCCTGAAAAAGGACTCAGAGGAAATTAAAGTGGTCAAGGAAAAAATAAAAAAGGTGGAGGAAAAACTAGACAATTTAGATTTGGAACAGATAGAGAATATTGGAACACGACAGAGGTCTGTGGAAGAGTCCCTTGCGTTTCTGCAACTACATCAAAGAGAGGGCAACATCCGCCTAAGAAATCTTCCAGAAGTGGAAGGGGAAGACTTAAAAGACTACATAGTGAAGCTATTCTCAGGATTTTGGGAGATAGAAGAAATTAACGTCTCAGCGCGCATAGTGAAGACCTTCAGATTTGGTCCAAGAGGTTCCAGAGGAAAGAAAAGTAACAAAACAGTCAGTGACTGTTTGATTGTGTGTCACGATCGACACGATAGAGATTTCTTTCTGGATT
This sequence comes from Lacerta agilis, assembly GCF_009819535.1. Lineage (NCBI taxonomy): Eukaryota > Metazoa > Chordata > Lepidosauria > Squamata > Lacertidae > Lacerta > Lacerta agilis. The sequence continues at coordinate 69,677,907 of NC_046318.1, forward strand.
GCCATTACAGAAATAACCTGGTGGTAGAACAGAATAAAGTAATTTTTTATAAGGATATCCCCAGATTTTTCCTCGATAAAAGAATTCCTTACAACGATTTGACAACTGAGCTTAGAAAAAGGAAAATCCCCTTCAGTTGGGAATTCCCAGAAGGCCTGGCATTCACGTTTGAAGGAAAAAAGATAAGAATAAGGTCCCTGGCGGAGAAACAGAAGTTTTTGGACAAGCACCTGGAACAATTTAAAGGCACACCACTCGACCCAGCACAATTCTACAGGTTCCCAGAGGTACTCCCACCACCGCCGGGACCACCACCAAGTCTACCAAGTCCAGGCAAGGATCCAGAGGAAGGCAAGAAAGGAGAAGCAACTGGAGGAGAAGATTAGAGAAAGGAAAATGGCGCTCAAGTTGATGACATGGAATGTCCGGGGACTGAACCAGAGACCAAAGAGACGCAGAGTGTTTTACAGCATAGAAAAGAAGAATTTGGATATAATATGTCTACAGGAAACCCACATAGTTCGGCGTCACAGAAGATTGTTACAGAACAAAAAATTAGGCCAAGAATTCATATCATCGGACAAGGTCAAGAAGAGAGGAGTAGTGATTTATGCAAAGGAGAAATATAGCCCAAGACAGCTATTTAAAGATGAAGAAGGGAGATATATCGCAATTGAAATTAACGTACAAGGCGAAAAATTTTTAATTCTGGGACTCTACGCACCAAATGATGGAAAGTCGATTTTTTACAAAAAAATCCATGACTTGCTGTTGGATTATTTGGACTATGAGGTAGTTTGCCTTGGAGACTTTAATGGGGCAGTTTCCACATTAATGGACAGATCTCAAAGAACAAAATTAACAAATGATGGGAAACTCCCAAAGACTTTTTTTGAAATGGTGGACAATTTGAACCTGGTAGATGCTTGGAGATTAAAAAATCCCACAGAAACAGAGGCAACGTACTTTAGTGAATCTCAGCAGTCATGGTCGAGGATAGACTACGTCTGGATCTCGAATGAATTGGCTCCAAAATTACAAAAAGCAGAAATCGGTCCTAAAACGCTTTCAGATCACAATCCGGTACAGGTAAACCTAAAAATGATTTCCAAGGACTCTTTTAGGTGGAGAATGGATGATGCATTGATGAGAGATACCAAGCTAGTAGAAAGAGCGGCGAAAAAGATGAAAGAATATTTTCAAATCAATTGGAACTCAGATGTGGAGAAAAGGACTGCCTGGGATGCAAGTAAGGCGGTAATGAGAGGATTCCTCATTAGTGAAAAGGCAAAAAAGAAGAAACAACAAAGTGCAGAGATGGAGAGACTGTTGAAATTAATCAAAGAAAAGGAAAAAGAACTAAGAGGACATCCTAGATGTGTTAAAATTCAAAAAGAAATCAAATATCTGCAATCCCAATATGCCAATATTATGAATCAAGATATCGAATGGAAAGTGAAAATGATGAAACAAAGAACATTTGAATCTGCAAATAAATGCGGAAAACTACTAGCTTGGCAATTAAAGAAAAGACAAAAGGCAAATGTCATCAGCAAATTGGTAGTAAATGGAAAAAATGTAGAGAAACCGGAGGAAATCAGATGGTGTTTTCAGAGATTCTATAAACAACTGTACAAGGAGGAGAAGACAGATGACGCAGAGATAGACCGATTCCTGGAGAAGAATGGATTGCAAAAGGTCCCAGAGGAAAAACTAACAACTCTCAACCACCCAATTACGACACAAGAAATAGAAGATGCAATAAACAACATGCAACTGGGGAAGGCTCCAGGACCGGACGGATTAACAGCAAAATATTACAAGACATTGAAAGACTGGCTATCACAGCCGTTAAGAGAAACTTGCAATAGAATACTAGAAGGAGATAGGGCACCAGAGACGTGGAAAGAAGCCTTTATCACACTGATCTTAAAACCAGATACTGATAAGACTTTAATGAAAAACTATCGTCCAATATCCCTTTTGAATGTGGATTATAAAATCTTTGCAAATGTTTTGGCTACAAGGTTGAAAAGAGTGTTGAAAGATTATATACATAGAGACCAAGCAGGTTTCTTGCCAGGAAGGCAAATAAGTAATAATACGAGGATTATTGTGGACATTCTAGAAAAATTGGAGAGAGACATAAACACAGATGCAGCACTATTGTTTGTTGATGCAGAGAAAGCTTTTGATAAAGTATCTTGGACATTCATGAAAAAGAATTTGGAAAAGATGGGAGTTGGAGAAAAATTTTTAAATGGCATAAAGGCCATTTATACAGAACAAAGAGCTAAAGTTATTGTAAACAGTGTGATATCGGAGGAGATTGAAGTAGAGAAAGGAACAAGACAAGGGTGCCCTATCTCCCCTTTACTTTTTATCACGGTCCTGGAAGTCCTTCTGAATATGATTCGGAAAGATAAACAGACAAAAGGAATTAAAGTGGGAGAGAAGGAATACAAATTACGTGCCTTCGCGGATGATTTGATGCTATCCCTGCAAGAACCAGAAGGCAGTGTCCCCAGAGCCTTGGAATTAATTGAACAATTCGGACTTGTAGCTGGCTTCAAATTAAATAAGCAGAAAACCAAAGTTTTAGGTAAAAATATGAGTGCAGAACAGATCCAAAGAATTCAAGAAGCCACCGGCCTCAATTTTGTTAAATCCGTAAAATATCTAGGTATCAATCTCACAAGTAAGAACTTGAACCTGTATAAGGACAATTATGAAAAACTGTGGATGGAGATAAAAAAAGACATGGAGATTTGGACAAGACTCAAACTGTCGTTAATGGGAAGAATAGCAGTGGTTAAAATGAATGTCCTACCAAGGATGCTGTTTTTATTCCAAGCCATACCAATTTTGGATAAATTAGACTGTTTCAAAAAATGGCAAAAGGACCTATCGAAATTTATATGGCAGGGCAAAAAGCCTAGAATAAAATTTAAGATTTTAACAGACTCTAAAGACAGAGGAGGCTTTGCCCTGCCGGACTTAAGGCTTTACTTTGAAGCTGCGGCCTTTTGCTGGTTAAAGGATTGGTTTAAACTAGACAACGTGGATGTGTTGGACTTGGAGGGACATGATAATATGTTTGGCTGGCATGCATACCTTTGGTATGACAAGGTTAAAATCCACAGAACTTTTAAGTCTCATATTGTTAGAAAATCCCTATATCAGGTTTGGACTAGATACAAAGACTTGCTTGAGAGAAAGACTCCTAGATGGATTTCTCCAGTGGAGGCCAAGGCATATAAGAGACCGAATATGTCTGCAAACTGGTTAAGATATATGGACATATTGCAGCAGGAAGGGGACTCTTTTAAGCTAAAAAGCTATGATCAAGTAAAAAGTCAGGTCCCCGACTGGCTGCACTATCATCAGGTTTATGAAATATTTAAAATGGACAAAAAAGTTGGTTTTCAAGTAGAAAAATCAAAACTGGAAACAGAACTGATAGAATCGAACTTTAAAAACCTTTCCAAAATGTATAATCTTCTGCTAGAGTGGCATACAAAAGATGAACTGGTTAAATCTTCAATGATAGACTGGGCAAAAGATGTCGGACATAATATCATGATGGATGACTGGGAGAGATTGTGGCAAAAAGGTATTAAATTTACTGCTTGTCATGGTTTAAGAGAAAACATAATGAAAATGGTTTATAGATGGTACTTGACACCAGTTAAGATCGCTAAGATGAATACCAAAATGTCAGATGTATGTTGGAAATGTAAACATGCGAAAGGTACCTTTTTTCATATGTGGTGGTTGTGCCCAGTGGTAAGTGCCTTCTGGGACAAGATTTATAATGAGCTTAAGAAGGTAATGAAAGTTACCTTTTGTAAGAAACCAGAGGCATTTCTCCTGAGCATAACCAATGAAGAGATACCCAGTCAGGATAGAGTGTTTTTTATGTATGCCACAACAGCAGCTAGAATTTTATTGGCAAGAACATGGAAAGGTGAAGAGATACCAACGGTGGAGGAATGGCAGATGAAGATGATGGAATATATGGAACTTGCTGAACTGACCGTCAGAATCCGAGACCAGAGGGAGGGGAAGGCGTCGCAGGAGTGGAAAAAATTCAAAGACTATTTGGTTAAATCAGTTAAACTGAACATTTGAGCAGAATTAAACAGAATGTCGGCTTTGGTAGATATGTATTAGATATGAATGGTAAGAGGAATTGTTGTTATGTGAAAGATGTATGTGTCAAAATATGCTAAGATAGGTCGTTAAGATAAGATACATAGCTATTGAGATATTTGACCAAAAGAAAGCTAAGTATATTAAAATTTGGGTAAAAGTGAATTGAACAATATATAAAGCTACCTTGAAGAAGTATATGTTTTTTGAAGACAGTGGAGGGAACGGGGGAAGTCCCCAAACAGAGAAGTTAGAAACAAGAAATATATAAAGAAAGATAATGGTTAAGGTCTGTATATGTTTATTTTTATGTTTTTATTGTTGTTATTGTTCTGAATGTTGATTATGTTTATTGTTGATTATGTTTAATGTTTATTGTGTTTTTATTGATGTTTATGCTATGTGTTGTTTTTGTATTTTGTTCTCCTTTTTTTATTGGAAAATAATAAAATCTTATAAAAAAAAAAAAAGAAAATAAGGCATGCAGCTCCAGCGCCACAAGCCGCAAACTCCTGGAATAGGAGGTGGGTTTCTGGACAGTACTTGTTAGATATAAGGAAAGCAAGCCTTTGGGCGGTTGAGGAGGGAGGGAGGGAGGGAGAAACTACAGACTGTAAGAGGAGGGCAGAATCAATGACTCACTAGGTGCTTACTAAAGTAGAAGGCAGAGAGAAGATCAGAAGGTACTGTTTCTTAGCTGAAACTGGCAAAGGAAGAGAGAAGCTACAGAGTGGCAAGGCACGCAGTCATGGAAAGCATCGTGCCTCAGAAGAAGGATCACACTTCAAAATGACCTTAACAGATTAAACAACTAGGCCAAAGCAAACAAGATGAATTTTAACAAGGAGAAATGTAAAGTACTACACTTGGGCGAAAAAAAAGGAAAAGCACAAATACAGGATGGGTGACACCTGGCTTGAGAGCAGTACATGTGAAAAGGATCTAGGAGTCTTGGTAGACCACAAACTTGACATGAGTCAACAGTGTGATGCAGCAGGTAAAAAAAGCCAATGCAATTCTGGGATGCATCAATAGGAGTATAGTGTCTAGATCAAGGGAAGTAATAGTACCACTATATTGTGCTCTGGTCAGACCTCACCTGGAATACTGTGTCCAGTTCAAGAAGGATACTGACAAGCTGGAACGTGTCCAGAAGAGGGCAACCAAAATGGTCAAAGGCCTGGAAACAATGCCTTATGAGGAACGGCTTAGGGAGCTGGGTATGTTTAGCCTGGAGAAGAGAAGGTTAAGGGGTGATATGATAGCCATGTTCAAATATATAAAAGGATGTCATATAGAGGAGGGTGAAAGGTTGTTTTCTGCTGCTCCAGAGAAGCAGACACAGGGCAATGGATTCAAACTACAAGAAAAAAGATTCCACCTAAACATTAGGAAGAACTTCCTGACAGTGAGAGCTGTTCGGCAGTGGAATTTGCTACCAAGAAGTGGTGTGGTGGAGTCTCCTTCTTTGGAAGTCTTTAAGCAGAGGCTTGACAGCCATCTGTCAGGAATGCTTTGATGGTGTTTCCTGCTTGGCAGGGGGTTGGACTGGATGGCCCTTGTGGTCTCTTCCAACTCTATGATTCTATGATTCTATGATATATAGCCCAAGATTGACCACTGCATGAGTAGTAGGGTTAGCATAACTATGGCTTGAGTTGTTTGTTTGTTTGTTTTTAAAAAATGAATGACTCCAGTGATACATACACAATGAAAGACTGTCTTTTCTCAAAGAAAAAGGACACCATAATAAAGAAGCTGTTGGTATAATGCCTCTGGCCAGTCCAGAAGTCTCAACAACTAAAAAAAGAACTAAACCTCTTCAGAAGTCCGCAGGCATCATTCTGGACAGTATCATTATATAAGGACACAGACAAGTCCTGTAAGACATATCAGATGGCACTAGAAAATAAGCCTGATTTGAAGCAGCAAAGTTTTTTTTAAAAAAAAAAATAAAAAAAATAATAATAATGTAAAAGCAAGGACACACTTAAGGTAAAAGGTAAAGGTACCCCTGACCATTAGGTCCAGTCGTGTCCAACTCTGGGGTTGCGGCGTTCATCTCGCGTTACTGGCTGAGGGAGCTGACGTACAGCTTCCAGGTCATGACTAAGCTGCTTCTGGCACACCAGAGCAGCGCACAGAAATGCCGTTTACCTTCCCGCTGCAGCGGTTGCTATATATCTACTTGCACTTTGACATGCTTTCGAACTGTTAGGTGGGCAGGAGCTGGGACCGAGCAACGGGTGCTCACCCCGTCACAGGGATTCGAACCGCCAACCTTCTGATCGGCAAGCCCTAGGCTCAGTGGTTTAACCCACAGCGCCACCCGCATTTATTTTAAGGTAAGAAAGATCAATAAACAAACCCCTACTCACCCAATCCATATGGTATTATGGAGGAAAGTGAATCCTTTTTACTTCTTCCACCAAAATTCTCCCAAAACAAACTGTCTGCAATTTGGCAGGCTTAATCCACTCTGGAGGGGCTCGTGTGCCTATAAATTTCATCCACATTGGCCAAAAGAAGAAGAAAGTAATAGTCATTTTTAAAATTCCCCATTGTAATGGAGAAGTACACAGATACCTTTGCTGGCAGGAGAGAAAACATATGAACCAGCTCTACCAGCAAAGGATGCAATAAAGACTAAGTTCCTATTCCTTTACTCTTCAATGCTAGGAGGGAAATATTTATTTACTCATTGTGATGTGCTCTGAGATCTTTCAGAGAATTCTTCCCTCTGACCTTAATCTGGCACTCCTTCAGTAGTTAAACCAAACTAAATGGGTGTATACATGAAAAGATATGTAGCAGCCTTTATGTAACAAAAGATCAAAATAGATTGACGGTGCATTTTTACACACAGTTCCTGTCGTTTACCCCCGGGGCGCCCAAACTCTTTGCAACACTAGCAAATCTGCAAATTATAACACTGACCTCACTTGGGACTGTTAACAAAGAAGGGATAACTTCCTTGCCGATAGCTGCCATGTTTGGTTTGATTACAGGTGCCCAGCTGAGTACAACTCCTTCTGTTTGATGGAATTCACAAAGTAACTTCAGCCCAAAATTGTGCACTTCTTACCCTGGGCTGAAAAACCCAGTGCAGAAGCCAGGGATACACACAGGTTGCTCCAGTCAGACTTTCAGCAATAGGCAATAATCTCTGCTGTTCCTTTTCTTCTAGCAGTTCTCTTTTGTGGCAGTCTGAAGGTTGGTGTCGTTGTCTCCCCCCCCCCCCCCCCCCCCGCTCTCCTGACCCTTTGGGTTTGTTTGAAATTGAGGATAACTAACTCTAATCTGCAGAAATGGAAAAGGCTCATTTTCCTTACACTGTAATCAGAAACAAAAATGACCCGTACCTCCATCTCCTTCCAAATATGAGAGATGATGAATCCTGTGGAGATAACTGTCAAAATAGGATAGACTTTTGTATTGAGTCTCGTTGGGGTTACATATCGTTTCACTGTACTTTGTGAACAATGAGATAACTCCTTTATAGTGATTCTGAGTGTGGGGCCATTGCGGTAAGAGTCCTTCACCCCAGAGGTCTATTCATTTTGGGAGTCATTTCATATAGACAAGATTTTTTTTCCCCTCCTTCACCTGTGAACTACAACAGTGAATTACACTGGAATTTGGAAAGGTGCAGTTAAAAAAATGATGATATAAGATCACATGGAACCATTGTTTCTGGCATTAAAATAATAACATCTCATATTATTTAAAGGGTGATCATGTGAATACTATCCTGGAATAATCTGAAGCTATGTCACTGAGTAGTTGTTTGAACCAAAAATCATTCTCGTCCAATGCTTAGCTGAAATGATAATCATTCTATCCCTTGAGGATCTGCTGATGGGAGGATGGGGCTCTGACAGAATTGTAAATAAGATCAAGAACATTCAGTTTGGCAAATACAATATTGGAGATTTCACTGACTATTGGCATCCTTCAGCAAGTTTGATGAGCAAATAAAAGTGATTAGGGCTAAGCTTGATGAAATGGTGAATAAAGTGGACCAGCGAAGGATAAAATGGAAAGTTGAATTAAATTTTTTAAAAAAATCTTATTTAAAAAAAAGAAAGAAAGAATGCAGCGAAAAAGGAAGTCTGGATGAGCCCATCCCCATGTCTCCTGTATATACATTTATGTATGTAGATTCTGGTGCTGATCATTGTCTCTTTCTGCAGATATGTGCCCCCTCCTGGTGTGACTTTGCTTGCTATTTTGATTTTTGTTTATTTGTGGTTCTTTTTAAAAAATCTTATTTCAAAATTAAATTTCCGTAGGCATCTTGGTTTTTTGGATAGAAATACAGGGATAATTATTTCAGTAAGTGGATAAATATCTCCAATAAGTCCAGTTACAGGTGGGTAGCCGTGTTGGTCTGCCATAGTCGAAACAAAATAGGAAATTCTTTCCAGTAGCACCTTAGAGACCAACTGAGTTTGTTCTTGGTATGAGCTTTCGTGTGCATGCACACTTCTTCAGACGAAAGCTCATACCAAGAACAAACTCAGTTGGTCTCTAAGGTGCTACTGGAAAGAATTTCCTATTTTATCTCCAATAAGGTAAAAGGTAAAGGACCCCTGGGTGGTTAAGTCCAGTCAAAGGCTACTATGGGATGCTGTGCTCATCTCGCTTCAGGCCAAGGCAGCTGGCATTTATATGCAGACAGCTTTCCAGGTCATGTGGCCAGCATGACTAAACCGCTTCTGGCACAACAGGATACCGTGGCGAGTGCACAGAAATGCTGTTTACCTTCCCACCACAGCGGCACCTATTTATCTACTTGCACTGGTGTACTTTCGAACTGCTAGGTTGGCAGAAGCTGGGGCAGAGCAATGGGAGCTCACCCTGTCACATGGATTCAAACCACCAACCTTCCAATCGGCAAACCCAAGAGCTCAGTGGTTGTCAATGTCTCAGTAACGGCTGGATGTTTAGAGGAAAATGCAGACCCTTAACCGCTCTCTCCAATATTAATATTCTATCACTGTTACAGTTAAGGGTCTGCATTTTAAAGGATTTCCTTTTCTTCTAAACATCCAGCCGTTACTGAGACATTGACAACTGCTAGTACTTTACCAAGGAGAGCATATGCCATTTTTACTGCAGTGCAGCTGAACCATCAAAAATTGAGCTTTCCATGACAGATGACTGACAGGGACTGGTGCCTGAATTTTGCAACGGATGTGCAATGGAGCAGCTTTGAGTTGCTTGTGAGGGGAGAGAAGGAAATTAAAACTTCAGCTTGATAGTCAACAAGAACTAGAACTTCCTAAACACTGGTAGCAAGTAGAGAAAGTTTCACATAAAGTTAGAGGAGAATATAAGCAAAGGAAAGATCTTTTAAAGGACATAGTACTCAGGCAAGTGGAGGTAGGGAAGCTTCAAACAGGATGTGAAGGTGGAAATTAATGGTACAAAAACAGAAGCTGGAGATTACATGGCATCAGGTTAATTTGGAAAGCTACAGGGTGGAAAATGATGCACTTGTTATCTTGCCAGCCTGGTTATGCCGAAACCCACTCACCTTGTTTTCCAGATATAGCAATTGTGTAAGGAGTTGCAGATCTGGTGAGGAGCAATCATATTCTGAAGAGTCCATTCCACCCCACCCTTGCTTATAATGAAGGAACTAGCCTTCACTGCTCCTCCCCGTGAGGTTTCACTTAATTAAGGGCTTAATGGTGTTTGTAGCAATGCCTGTGAAGCTCTCATTGACTTTTTGAAGTTCTAAATTATCTGGTCTTGTTTGCAAACTGGAATTAATGCATTAGAAATACAAATCATCCATTGCTCCTTAAAAAAAAAAAAAGTTAACTTTGCACAGAGTGCTGTGCATATGCAGTTTAATGCAGGTTTCCATTCCTTCAGTCCATTTGTGTCACCCCCAATGTATATTATCATCTACTTGCCAGCTAAAAGGTCTCTAATCCTGCCCTCTTCTTTGCCACAGACTCTCTGAACTCACTAAGCCCTGTTACCTCTTCAGCTTCTGACACCTCCTCTTCCCAGTCTTCTCCCTCTTCTTCCTCTGACCACTCATCGTTGTCCCATCACCACTCCCTGGGCAGTTCCCCAGCTGGTTCTTCCCACCATTCCTCTGATTCAACCAGTCCATGACAGCAGGGTACCGATGGCATCATGAGGGAGGGAGAACCCTGTTCTCCCCATGCATGCAAATGTAATTTTGTGTGTGTGTGTGTGTGTGTGTGTGATCACCTGAAGAGCATTTGTGAATAATGCTACAAGTAGCTTTGCTCTCCCTTCATCTTTGCTATCTCATCCTTGCCATCCTTATCCTGGCTCCAGCTGTCATCTTGTCTTAGTCTCCATGACTGCAAATTAACTGGTGTTGTCAGTGATTGCTTTTAAGCTTTTACTGCACCAAATTTATAAATTATTCTGTCACTAATGCCCAGTCTGGCTATTCCTTTATTGTAATTGAAGACAATGATGACTTTTCCTGTCAAATCTAATAGTTATGGGGATACCAGCAGCCAGGTTCTGAGGGGCTACCAACAATTTTAAAAAGAGCTAATACTATTCTTCCACCCACGCAAAAGACTCATAAAACGATCTATTCCCATTATAAACCCTCCAGAAATTCTTCCTATCATTCACATTTATATTCCACAAACATCCATTTGAAACTGAGAGGATTTTATAAATATTTCTAGCCATTGTCTCCCTCCCAAAAAATATTTTTTAAGGAAAAGTAATGTGGATTTCAATATGCTTGTGTTGTTGTTGTTGTTGTTGTTGTTGTTGTTGTTGTTGTTGTTGTTGTTATATACAATCTCATAGAATCATAGAGCTGCTTAGCTTTGCAAATGTGCTAACATGCAGTAAGGCTCATATTGTAGGTTGTTTTTCATATGTATGGCGATATTTTTACTGGGAGCCATCTATTGCCACAACCCTTCCTGCCATTTTGCTTCCTGGTATCGCTCCCTCTCAGTAGCTGCTAGTGATGCTCAGTGTTTGGAAAGCAGGTTAGCTATGCCTCCCCACCGACACCACCCTACCAACTGCTACAGCTAATGCCTTGACATGTAACAATGCTCTGAATGTGATCCCCCAAATGCTGCTGGGCCCCAACATTTTTGCCACCTCTTTACCTTCTTGCTTGAGGTGTGCTTGTGTTGGAAAATGCTTCAGAGATACATTTGCCATGTGCTTCTGCATACAGCATGGACACTGAATTGCCCATGCTGGGATAGAGGAGAATTTGGGAAATAAAATAAAATAATCAACTGGTATTCAGGTACTTCCTCTCCTCTCTCTCTCTCTCTCTCTCTCTCTCTCTCTCTCTCTCTCTCTCTCTCTCTCCCCCCTTTCTTGCTTTTTCCCCCTGCATTGATTTAAGGTCATGATTAATCTGCAGAGTTTAATCAGCTCTGGCCTGGATTTATTGTGAAATTGCACAGTTCAGATGTGTGCAAACGGTTAACAAGACAGATGTAGAATGAACAACATAAAAGAACTCTTCCTGTGTTATGAACAAAATCAATTTCAATAGCAATCACATTATTGCAACCCGCTCAGAATAAAGGTCACTGCAGTTCTTTGGCTAGATGACAATATAGCTGTTGTAATGCTGAGCCATAGGCAGCTTAAAGAGATGGGGAAGTGGGGAAACGTGAGGCTTGTTTTCCAGGAAAGGGCCCTGAGAGAAAGTAGGAAGGAGAACAAGACCAGCGTTAGCAGTCAGGTACGCAAGGCTTTGATGACTGTTGCCAAGCCAAAGCCTGACCCTGAAGCTTCATAGGCTTACCAGTACAGGGAAATAAATGCATTGCCTGCATGGAAGCAATCAGCCTACTGCAACCTTCCCTGATCTTGTGCCCTCCATGTTTTGAAGTACAAAGCCCAACGGCCTCAGGCAGAATAGCCAATGTCAGGGATGATGGGAGTTGTAGTCCAACAATATATGGAGGGCATCAGGTTGCAGAGTCTTCATATATATCACAGTCTTGGGAAGATATCCAAACATTGTTATAAATAAATGTTTATTTATTGGATCCATTATTTGTTACTGGAAGCATTGGCTCCATTGCATCCGAGTCAGCCCTAGACTGGTGCCTCGATACAGTGGTGGACTGCATGAGGGGTGTTAAACTGAAGTGGAAAGGCCTTGTGGGTGGTAAATTTCCATGTTTGGTTTGAGAGATGGGTCAATTGCTTGTTCTGGATGAGGTTTCACTCTCTCTGAAAGAACAGGTTTGCAACTTGAGGGTACTGCTTGATCCATTTTTTGTAAGTAGAAGCCCAAGTGAGCTTTACAATTAGTATTGCTTTCTTCTACTGGTATGCCAGCCATGGCAGACCCTCCAAGAGTCCCTATTTTCCAGGGATGTCCCTGATTTAGAGAAGCTGTCCCAGTTTCTGATTTGATCCCGGAATGTCCCACTTTTCCTTAGGATGTCCCTATTTTCATTGGAGAAATGTTGGAGGGCATGGCGTTATCCAGCCCCCGAGCCATCTGAAGGCAATCCTGTATAGGGAAGTTTTTTAACGTTTTATATTTTTTTATATATATTGGAAGCTGCTCAGAGTGGCTGGGGCGACCCAGTAACATGTGTGGGGTATAAATAGTAAAATTATCATTATGGAATGGGACGTCCCTATTTTCATCGGAGGAATATTGGAGGGTATGCCATGACCACAGTTGTCCATGTTCTGACAACTCCATTCTTGATTATTGTAACACACTTGATGCGGGGCTGCCATTGTATCTGTCCCATAAGCTGCAGCTAGTGGAGAAGGTAGCAGCCAGACTGCTTATACAAACGGGTTACTGGCGGCATGCTATTCTGAGAGAATTTCTGTTATTTTAATGGAGAAATTGGAAGTCGGGCATTGACCCAGACAGAACTAAAAGGACTTTCCAGGACAAAAGATGACAACCATTGAAGGTTATGAAAACTGCTATATGGAATTAATAGATGATACAAACTGGTGCGTGTTGTCTTTGTCCATGGAGTTTTCCTGGCAGGGATACTGGAATGGCTTGCCAGTTCCTTCTCCAGGTGGATCACATTTAGTCAAAACTCTCCACTATGACCTGTCCATCTTGGGTGGCCCTGCACAGCATAGCTCATAGTTTCTCTGAGTTATTCAAGCTCCTTCGCCACGAAAAGGCAGTGATCCATGAAGGAGCACTAGACAGCATCTTAAAAAGCAGAGACATCAGCTTGTCAACAAAGATCCGTATAGTTAAAGCTATGGTTTCCCCAGTAGTGATGTATGGAAGTGAGAGCTGGACCATAAAGAAGGCTGATCGGCGAAGAATTGATGCTTTTGAATTATGGTGCTGGAGGAGACTCTTGAGAGACCCATGGACTGCAAGAAGATCAAACCTACCCATTCTTCAGGAAATCAGCCCTGAGTTTTCACCGGAAGGACAGATCCTGAAGCTGAGGCTCCAGTACTTTGGCCACATCACAAGAAGAGAAGACTCCCTGGAAAAGACCCTGATGTTGGGAAAGATGGAGGGCACAAGGAGAAGGGGACGACAGAGGACAAGATGGTTGGACAGTGTTCTCAAACCTACCAACATGAGTCTGACCAAACTGCGGGAGGCAGTGGAAGACAGAAGTGCCTGGCGTGCTCTGGGGTCACAAAGAGTCGGACACGACTAAACGACTAAACAACAACAAACTGGTGGTGTCTCTCTGCAGGCCATGCAAATCTTCCCAACAAACTGCACTTGTCAGCTCCAACCCTGTCTTTATTAGAACCTAACTCCACCGTTTCTTCTTTCCAAATCTTTCGGTTTTCACCATTGTTTTAGAGACTATTCACTCTTCCTTCCACCCACCTCCATTCCACCCTAAACTTTTTGCATTCTTCTGCTTGATTGTGTTATTTTCTGCGGAATTGCTTTGCCACTTGGGGCTGCATGAGAAAGAAAAATATCTCTCCCAACATGATGTTTCAGAAACAATTAAGGCTGGATTTTCTGTATTGATGTTTGAAATGTTAGCACAGCAAGCAGACACAAGACGGGTTGCCTAGAGGGCTGGGCTTCTGGTAAAGTATTGTTCTTGCTTGCAACTCACAGCGCTTTGTGCTAAAAGAGAGAGAGAGAGAGAGAGAGAAAAAAAAATGAAGAACTCTAAAGCAACACTAACTTTTGAGAAAATGAAGTTTCTCATCAAATATTTGTTCAACAAAAACCCAAGTGTAAGTCCCCTTCCTCACAGGGTTAGACTCGTCTAGTCCAGCAACCTATGTATTCTCACAGTGGCCAACCAGATGCCTATGGGAAGCCTGCAAGTGAAATTCTTTACAATATTTTTGCTATGCTTTTATATGTCAAAATTATCTGTTCAGGGTCTCTGGAGGGGTTTGCAGTAAAGGAAATACGCAGAAGTAAAGAACACGAAACTCTCAAAAACCAAGTGATACCAGTGCTTTGCCTTAATGTTATGTACAGACAATCCTCGTTTTGTGTGGGGGTTGAGATGTTATAAATAAGTATCACCATTTGTGAAGTCTTTAATGTGTCGTGGGACTTTTTCATTGTTGTTTTCTGCTGTAGTGCAACACTGCTACCCTTCAGGATAAAATAATAATAATAATAATAATAATAATAATAATAAGGCTTACATCCAAGGAAAGGTAAACGGGACTGTGGCCATAAATGCTTCAATAAATATATAAATCATAGCTGTGATTCTTGCAATGCAGGGGATTGGACTAGAAGATCCTTGGGTCCCTTCGAAATCTATAGTTCTGTGAGCAGGCAGAGCAGAGTAGACATGTCCTCTCTTACAGGATATCACTTTTGGATACTATGTGTTGGGAGATTCATTGCCCCAGTGTGCAGTCATGGGTTTGTTGTTTATCGCATGACTGGGGATGTGTTTTCATTCCACAGAGTGAGAAGTGGGAAGTGACGGAAGACAGGATGTTTTGTCTTACTATGGTCCCAGAAGTAGGACTATTGTCCATTGTTTTTTCTCTTTGCTGTGTGATGCTAGAGAGAGAGGGAGCCATGTTGCAGTGCTCCGCCTGTGTTTATATGTAAATAAACTAGGTTAGCCAACATGCTGAGTTGCTGTGGTCTGTCAAGCAAGCTGGGCAAACTCTGTGGATGCTTAAGAGTGTGTTGATGTCCTCCCACATCAATCACTGAAATGTCCGGGAGCTGAAGAAGATGAGAAGCTCCCAAGGCTGCCCCAGACAGCCAGGCTAGCTCTGCCTCATGATCCCAAGGCTGTATCTTCAACTGGGGGAGTGGGAGAACCTTGATTGGTTTGCATTGGAGTGGAACATTTTTTGTCAGAACTGTGAAGTCCACCCACCAACCCCCCCCCTTATTTATTGTTTTTGGAGTGGGGGTCAATGCTGTTCCTCCTTCGGAAATTGGAGGGGAGACCTGACATAGCCACATTTGTGGACGGCACTCAGCATCTCTATCTGCCACCAAAACTTCCCAGACTGCTGCAAAGAGCTGTGATAGGGCCTCACCAGCTCCCAGCTAGGCAAATGTTTGTTTTTGGGTAGGAGTGAGACATGGTGGGATGGGGTGACGCCATTTTTCTGATTTGCTTCAGGCAGCAAAATGTATTGGGCCGATTCTGGCAGAAGAAGAAACAGTAGCTACAAAACAGTAGGGTGCCCCTTGAGAAAAAGGGAGAGTGCTGATGAATCCTAGCACTCCCTTCCTCAAATTTCTCCTTGTCTCTTTATCTTTCTGTCAGCATTAGGACTTCTATATTAACTGAGAATGTTTCATAGAACAGAACTTTGGGGCTTTTCTTCCCCAGGGATTCCTTCCTTTCCTTTTTAATTTCTTTATTTCATACTTGTTGCTTCTATAACTTAAAGGTTTTTCAAAATCAACCTACAGGAAGAATAAAAAGAAACAATATTTAAACCCCATTTATTTCAGTGAGGTTTAAATGTGGTTGTTTTTATTCCTGGTGTATTTGATTCTGATTATTTGGATTCTTATTATAAAACCCACGAATTAAAGTATAGAAAGAACAGCAGGAAGAAGAAACGAAAACCTCTCCTTTCAGAGATACTAGGCCCTCTATTATCATATACCAGGGACAAATTATAGGAGATATGCTACTTCAAGGTTTCATAGGTAGCTGAGACTACCGGGCTCTTCAAAGCAGCAGACAGGAGTAGACAAATCTCTGTTTGATCCCCCAAGCCTGTTTGGTGTCCCTGGACATGTTTGACAACTTTACATATTGTTTTCAAAAATGAAGTAACTTTCTGAGGTCTTCAAAAAACATCTGAAGAAGTGTGCATGCACACGAAAGCTCATACCAAGAACAAACTTAGTTGGTCTCTAAGGTGCTACTGGAAGGAATTTTTTATTTTATTTTGTTTTGACTATGGAAGACCAACACGGTTAACTACCTGTAACTTCAAAAAACAGGTTAGTCTGTGAACCACAGGTCAGAAAATAGTTTCACTGGTTGGCCACTCTGAGGACAGGCTTTTGGGTGAAGGTCCAGGGCCCTGAAGTGCTAAATGACCCCTTGACCACAGCCCCAAACACAATCCACCTGCCATGAAATGTGTCCTGCCACACACTTGGCGACCAATAGATTTTTCCATCATAGACAGATGGAGGAAGAAGGAAATTACTGCTTGGGCTCCATTCAACTTGAGGAGCCACCAGCTGCACAGATCCAATCAAGAAGTACTATTACACTCATTTTTTTTTCTATTTTCACTCAGTCATAAATTGGCAAGAGCAGTCCAGTACTGACACATTTCTACTTCACAGAACAACTAGTAAGGAATGCGGAGGGACTTGGAAACCTCAAGCATTTATCTGCATTATGTAGTATTAATTGAGCCATGAATTCCCAAACGGACAATCAACTTGGCTCTTGGATTCTACAGAGCAGAGGTCATGATAACCTGCCTTAACAATTTCCTCTTTTGTTAGCCTTCTGTGGTTTTCCACAGTTCCAATGTCTAATAAATTGAGATTCAACAAGATGATTGGTGGTTCTGCTTGAGACAGGTATTCCCAGATGCAATCTATACAAGATTAATTTAATCTTGAACAGAACGGGTACGATCTTCATGTGCTTTACAGGCAGCAATGTACTTTTTAATGGTGCCTTGCTCAAAGTGGTCCAGGGCATAGTTTGAAGACACAATGTACAACCACCCTTTGGGAGCCATGCAGAAATGTGTCCGGAAAGGTCACGTGTTCTCTGCTTAACAAAGATCTGCCCTCCGTTTGAAAAGCTTTTAGAGGGCAGTCCTCTATCTAAAGGACAGTCCAGTTCAAATTCAATTTAAAGAACTCCATGTTTTGTTTTGTTTTAAAGGAGAGCAAAACAAACCTTGAGAGGGGGTCACAAGGAACATGTGACTGTTGGGTCCTGCTTGGACTCCGGTAGTGGTTGCTGAATACTGAATGCTGATACTGGGTTTTGTTTTGTATTTTGCTTATGTGAGAAAAGAATGTAAATCCTGACAGGAGTGGGTGAGTTTAGCTTTAATAATATGCATGGATGCTGAAAGGACATCTAAGAGGTCTGAAAACATGCCTGTACCAGTTCTTAATCCTGGTATGCCTCAGAAAACCACTCACTGGAAATCACAAATGAGGAGAGTGCTGTCCTATTCAGGTCCTGGCTGAAGGCCTTCCATGGGCATCTGGATGGCCACTCTGCGAACAGGATCCTGGACTAGATGGACCTTTGGCTCACGGCTGGCCTACCCATGAGGCAGGGTGAGGCAACTGCATCGGACAGCAGGATCCACAGGGGCAGCAGATTCAGCTTCCAAAAATGCATTGCCCACTGCTGTTGCTGCACTGGCAGTGACAGCTGTGACATCATCATCATCATCATCATCATTTATTTTTTATACCCTGCCCATCTGGCTGGGTTTCCCCAGCCACTCTGGGCAGCTTCCAACCGAATATAAAAAACACAATACAGCATCAAACATTAAAAACTTCCCTAAAGTAAGATAGTTGCTTATTGCCTTGACATCTGCTGGGAGGGCGTTCCACACGGCAGGCGCCACTACCGAGAAGGCCCTCTGCCTGGTTCCCTGTAACCTCATTTCTCACAGCGAGGGAACCGCCAGAAGGCCCTTTGCACTGGACCTTTGTGTCTGGCCTGAACGATAGGAGTGGAAATGCTCCTCCAGGTATACAGGACTGAGGCATGTGACTGGGGCTGGATCTGCCACCTCCTTGGCCGCCACCCCCCATGCCTCCTCTACCACAGCCTTTTGGTGAACAGGATGTGCTACTGGTCTGCTCCCACGCTTGTTCCTGATGTAGATCTTCACTCACCCTTTCTTCCCTGGCATGTGGGCTCCATTCTGTGGTTCATCTCACATGTCAAAATGCCTTTGGCTTGATCCACCAGGGCTCTTCTTGCGTCCTTATTCTGGATTAGTCTCCTCTTTCCTGCTTTCTTATTTACCTCTACGTTTATTGTACTCTTGTGGTTTGTTTATTTAGAACTGTGTTTGTGCTATATAGTCCTTTCTTCCATTTCCATTTAATATGGGAGGGGGGGAAATAAGCTTTCTGCTCTCCCCCTCCCCCTTTTAATAAAATATGTCTTTGTGCATGTCAACTCACATTTACATCTGACTGCTGAAATGAAATTCTTTGGTTAGGAAGGAGAACAAAGGCGCATCAGCCAAGGCATGAGCATGAGGTGCAGCCATTATCCTCGGCTTTAGATAATTCTTCCACCATGAAAGGAAGCACAATGTCGGCCTCCACAATAGTAGAAAAGCAAGGCTGGAGGTGAAAAGTTCAGTCAGCAAGTTACTACATTATCTTTTGTGGAAGCTACAGCAGTGAAAATACTCTGCTTTGGGTCTTTCTATTTATAGTTTCTCATTTAATTTATAAATGTTAGCATAAGGAAAGTATGATTTATGACTACATGTTTCTCATCTCTTTCCTGCTTCTATTGTAGATATTTCAGCAGTTTTGACTTCAGCCTGCCACTCTTCCAATCTAGCAGTACTTGCTCATCACGAAACCTAAGGCTGGTCTTTTCTTTCTCTCTTCCCCCCTGACCCAATATGCGATGGGATACACCTATTGTCAAAGTTGTAGGCTCCAATGAAATAAATTCAAAGTCAAGGCAACCTATATATTTGCCAAGAATATCAGAATTTTGAAATCTGTACAGATTATTGTTATAGTATCATAGAATTGTTAAATTGGAAGAGACCCCAAGGGTCATCGAGTCCAAGCTCCTGCATTGCAGGAATCTCAGCTAAAGCATCCACGACAGATGGCCATGCACCTGTGAGTTTGTGGATGTTAAAATCTAATTCAGCCTTCTGATCCCTGGATGCAGCGAGTCTTAAGATAGAAGACAGGCTTGCTTCCAGTGTTGAGGTGATCACCTGAGTGATGGGCTATTACAGTAACAAAGGAAAGGTGATGGGCCATTATGAGAGCAAAGTAAAGGGGGCTCTGTGCCAGATGTTAAATTGGTGGGGCCCCTCCTTCAGCTCTTAGATAGTTAGAAGGCCAAAGCCTGAGGTAGAGAGCACAGTTTGCTGTGATGTGACCTAGAGGGGGAAAGCTGTGGACTGAAAAAGCAGGAAAAGAGCCATGGCTGAACTGATTTCAAGGTTGTGGCTGTGGGAGAAACAGAATCTTTCTGGGGTGTTAATGCCGTGAACTTCTCTAGAGTGGCTGGGGCAACCCAGTCAGATGGGTGGGTACAAATTGTTGTTGGTGGTGGTGGTGTTGTTTATTGTTATTGTTGTTATTGGCTCAGGTTGTATATGTGTGTAAATAAACCATATATCATAAAGACTCCCCACAGTCTTGCCTGTGACTTATTCCCAAAAGAAATCACAAATCCTGGATAAGAGCCTGGAACCCCTGGAATCTCACACCACTTTGAGATCAGGGTAACTTACAACATTAGGTTGATTTGCATAATTTCTCCTACATTACATAATTTTATTGTTCTTACGCTCAGTACAGAGAACAGCAATGAGATATTTGAGCACCCCTTCCTATTCCCACTCAGTGGAAATCTTAGTGGAAATTTCTCCTCTGGCTTTTGATTTCACACAGAGCATCACTTTCAAGCATATCTTCTGAACCACCAGGAAAACGTGTGTGTGTGTGTGTGTGTGTGTGTGTGAGAGAGAGAGAGAGAGAGAGAGAGAGAGAGAGAGAGAGAAAGGTGAATTGTCTACACCCAGTACCACATATTGGTATTGCATGAAACTGCAGCCAATTGAAATAACATATAATAATTTGGTAACTTCACATGGGAGTTTGTAACAAGGACTTAGCCTTTTTGCGCTGTTTCAAGTTAATAATCCTCTGCCTCCTTTTGCACTTGCTCTTGCATGGGTTCCTGGGTGATGGCATCTGGGCTTTCCCTGCACTACAGCTTGTCAAGCTCCAATGGGACATCCGTCATGTAAAACAGCACATAGCAACTAGGAGCTGTGGCAGCAATCACCAAGAGCCTTAGTCCCTGCAGTCCTATGTCTGCTTGTAAGATGAGGTAGCTGCCAGGGTAGTGTCTGCTGTGTTTGGCTATTGCCAATATATCTGTGTCAAGGAAACTGATCAACAATGTTCAACAACCCCATATTTCTAATGGCTGTAAAATTCCACACACACCCCACTGGCCCATTTGCTGGGATGCATATGATTCCATATGACTGTTGTGCTTGAAGAAGCAGCTCACTTCATGGGGCTAAGCCGCAATGCTAACTTCCTAGCAGCAGTGTTGCTACTGTGTACCTAAAGGGTGAGGTGGGGGGGGGGACAACGCAGTGGAGGTGTCAGGGTGGTGTGGGTGCACTGGCGGGAGAAGTGGGTTGGTTCCACTGGAGCACCTTCACCGCCCCAACCTCCCCACCACCTCACCCTCTCAGTAAGCAGCTGGCAAGCTAACATTGTGGATCCACCCAATGAGCTTCTGGTTAGGTGAGAAGGGTTGGCGAGATCAACCACACATGTGATTGCACCATCTATGTGCAGTCGTTAGCATGTGGGATCACATATTAGAAAAGTAACTCTGATGCACTCATGGCTGCTTCTGGAAGGCATTTCAGGGAATTCAGTTCTTGCTGAACTCTCTAGATTAATTCATTGGCTCAGGTCAGGATGCAATCCTTGGTGTAATGTGCACCTCAAATTCTTTTATTTTAATCTGCGGGAGAAATTTTCCCTTTCAAGTATGGAGGCTCATGCCAAATTCTCCATCAGTCAGATTTTATTCAGTAATTCATCAAAGAGTCTGCAATAGCTTTCCCTTCGGACACACACTATGTAGACAAAATATATGTCATCCAAGGTGTTCATCCTTTACCCAACCACCCTCCACCAACCCATTGCCTCCTCCTCTCCAACCCAGCCACAGTCCTTGGAAATGCAACGCACTAACTCAACCCATTTTTACTTTACGGATCAAAACCCTCCTTGTACCTTATATGGAGCTGTTCTTCGCATTAATATTCAACCGTTACGTTACTCCTAAACTGGTTCTTACCAGTTTTGTGTCCAGGTTGTATGCTTGCATAAATGACTCGGGCCTCACTGATAATGCGTTTAACAACAACAACAACAACAACAACAAAATTCTCTCAAATCTAAACTGTATAATAACTTGTTTCCTTCTTCTTTCTCATTCACCCACTTTCTTCCAAGCTCTCCTTGACAAGCTAGCTTTCTTGTTCTGCAGATATGCTTCTGGCTGTAACTCTGGAATAGAGCAACACGGAGGCCTCTGGCCCCAAATATCCTCCAACTTTCTTTTCCCCAGTACCTGACACTGGAATACGATTAACCACCCCATGCCAGTTGATACTTTCAGCTGTGAGCCACCAAGTGTGGAATAAGTAAGAGATGAGAAAAATGGGAAAATAATATGCATTTGCTCATTCCTATCAACCAGCTCCAGTGGATGTTGAAACAACTCTATCTTCATACACCTGCCTGCTAAGCATCAAACATTTTTGATACTGTCGAAATGACTCGACAACAGTTATCTCTGCACTGCTATTAAAGCATTAGTCATTTTTATCTTCTATATGTTAATAGCTTTAATGGAGAAAAATGTCCTCCCCCAGCCTTCAAATCTCATCTCATGGTCTTTTTTACTGCACATCAACCCTCCCACACATCCCCAATGAGGCACATTTTTGTTCATAAATGATTTTCTTTCAACCCTCTAATTGCAGGGAAAGTTCAAATTAGATCCTGAAACATTAAGAATCCATCCACTGACCTGCATCTAATATCTCAGGGAACACTGCAGTAAACAAGTGTAAATGAATAGGAGTAACTGGTACTGAGTATTAATTGCCCTGTACAGAAAATAACCTTTGCTCTGAAGCACAGAGGAAAGTTGTGGCTGTATTCATATACTCTAGAAAGGGAGAACTGTACCGGTTTATTTACAATAGAAATTCAATCAAAGATTGTGGTCATTGCAGTCCCAAATCTTACTCCAAATGTTATAATAAAATCTCGTATACTTGTTATGAATCTATTGCATGATATGTCATACTGTTCTCTCACATGCATCAATGAGTTTTATATGTATTGATAATAAGTGCAGTCTTATATTTTAACCATTTGATAACATGCATGATGCAGTATTTTGCTGAGAAAATGATCTCTTTGAAGTCCATCTAATCAAAATTGAACTGGGGTATGTGGGTGTGGGTGTGGGTGTGGGTTGTATTTATTTCTCTAGATCATTGGCTTATATGCCTCAAACAGAAAGAAAGATGGTTTCCTGAAACTATCTATATGGACAGTCAACTCCACCCCCCCATACATTGTCCTTGCAAGTTAACTGTGCACCCTATAGGTTGATGGAGGGGAGCAACCATCTTTTTCTCTCTGTGTACATTCCCTAGGAAGGGACAGCACATTATGATGTATAGTCAGCAGCCCAGTAGCCTCCTTCTCAGGAGGTTATACCTGCCTACCAAGCAAGTCCATCACTGAACCTGTCCATTAGAGTCCAGCTTGCCTTAAACCAGTCGGGAAGAAATGGCAAGAATTCCAAACAGGCAAAGGTCCTTCCATCGAGGCAGCTTCCACTTATCATGCAGGACTCGATGTTCAGGTGACGCACTTCTGCAGTACATTGTCAGAGCATCGCCAGAGATGCAGAGGCCATCCTGATGTCTGTTGAAGGGATACAGGTTGCCATTCAGAGTATGACCTTATCTCCCAGAGGAGCAGAACAGCTTAGTCCAATCAGCAAGAGAGGGCCAGAAAGCAATAAATCTCTGTCCTTTCTTCACTCGCTTCTACACCTTTGCCAGTTTGCCTCAATTCCACAGCAAAGGTGAGCTGGAAACTAAGTATTCTGGAAGCAAGGAGTGTGTGCATGTGATGAGGGAGGAGGAGGAGGAGGAGGAGGAGGAGGAGGAGGAGAGAGAGAGAGAGAGAGAGAGAGAGAGAGAGAGAGAGAGAGAGAGAGAGAGAGAGAAGGAGGCAGGGAGAAAATATGCATCCCCCTTCTTTTCCCAACACATTCAGTTACACATTTAATTTTACCTACATGGAAATAATTACTAGATAGGAAAACCTGTGTCTGCCATAACGTGTAATGTATCTTGTGGATGTTTTCCAGTTCCTGCATCTCAAGAAGAAGAAGAAGAAGAGAAGAGTTTGGATTTGATATCCCGCTTTTCACTACCCGAAGGAGTCTCAAAGCGGCTAACATTCTCCTTTCCCTTCCTCCCCCATAACAAACACTCTGTGAGGTGAGTGGGGCTGAGAGACTTCAGAGAAGTGTGACTAGCCCAAGGTCACCCAGCAGCTGCATGTGGAGGAGCAGAGACGCGAACCCGGTTCCCCAGATAACGAGTCTACCGCTCTTAACCACTACTCCACACTGGCTCTCAAGAATATGATAGCTTACTTCATGCATCTGATTAAGAGCCATTCTAGATTACAACTTTCCCATTTTTTTCAGTCAATGATTTGTAATGAAAAATCAATTTTCCTAGCATAGAGATATCAACAAACAAAAATATGAGATATGGCTCATCATGCAATTAGTTTCCCTACTCCCATTCAGCTATGAGAAAACAAAGATATGTCAGTTCGCATTGTTGTTTGAAACCAGCATTTCCTTCTCTGTTTCTCCCCATCCCTGCTTTACTCAAACTTCTGCTGTTGTTTTAATCCACTACTTTCCCTTTCTCAGTGTCCCTCCCAACTGCTGTTGTACAACTTCCCTTCACTTTTGTTCTCCTATCCTGCTCTCACATCATGCAAATCCAGGATTTTGATGAAGCACAACAAATCCTCCAGTGGGGGCAGAATGATGACATTCTTCCATTTGTTATTATATAGAGAGAAATAACTAAAGCTCTTAGAACCATAGGCTGTTATCAGTGTATATATGCTAGAGACAGATCACTGGTCACAGATATTGCATTTACTCCTGCTGACATGCACCACCACCAGCAGCAGCAATAATTTAGGAAACCCCAGAGGTCGCACACAGAGAGCATGCAAGTGGTTACCTAAAAAAAAAAAAAAAAAAAAACTATTAATTGAACAGATGTAATTTTTTGGCTGATTAATGGTTTCTTCCCCTCCCCAGGTTTTCTTTCAATAACCATTCATGTACTGAATTAAATACACAAGAATATACAAACTGGGTGATAAATTTTGCATTTGATTATGGGAAAATGCAGTGTCCTTCATGGTAAGTTGTGTGTGCATGTGTGTAGTTGCAGAAGATAATTTGATCTGTAATATTCCAGGTTTCTCTGCTCATCCTTCAGACTTTCCCCGATACACATCTCTCACTTGCCTGTTTGGAATTTGCTCTGAAACTGAGATACTGGGTGGTGTTGAACTAAATATTTGCACTAGCACAAAGATTAGTGCTACTGTAATGGGACTTTTGCCTCTTTCCTTCCCCCCTCTCCCCAACATACACCTTGCTCTAACCCCAAATCTGCTCAGGAGGGTTGAGGAAATACCCAGAACATATTTAGCAGGTGCTCTCACAAATGGGTTGTGCATATCTTACCTACAAGTGAGTATTGTCTCTTGCATTCTGCAAATCTTTTCACCCTTAGTCTGCATTCTGCAGCCTCCCCAGCTTCCCACACCTCGGTTAAAGCTGAGGAGAGGACATCACAGCTCCCACAGAGCTTTTGCAGATCAGGAAAACCTGTTGGCAGCCATGCCTTTCCCTTACAATTCCCTCCGAGAGTAACGGAATGTCATTGAGTCCCATCACACTCAGAGAGACTTGCTCTCGTAATTCAAAATGTGTAGGAGCAAGAGGCCCTGTGCTGGCTGGATGATAGTAAAAAGGTAAAGGTACCCCTGACCGTTAGGTCCAGTCATGGACGACTCTGGGATCACACGCTCATCTCGCTCTATAGGCAGAGGGAGCTGGCGTTTGTCCGCAGACAGCTTCTGGGTCATGTGGCCAGCATGACTAAGACGAACCAGAGCAGCGCAAGGAAATGCCATTTACCTTCCCGCCAGATTCATCTACTTGCACTTTGACGTGCTTTTGAACTGCTAGGTGGGCATGAGCTGGGACTGAGCAATGGGAGCTATAGTGGAGCTTTTTAAATAGGAAAACAATTAGAAGTACAGAGGCAGTGTTGCAGCCACTGAATCAACCAGCAGAGAGATCTGTAGGAGTCAATCTGAATCATTATCTACCTGGATCAATTCAGGTGAGTCTGTTTTTGAATCAAGAGCTCTGTGGACTCTCACCACCACCACCACCACTGAGCTAGCCCTGATCTTTAGACATTTTCAGAACATCTAAAACAGGTAAAAAATAAAAATAAAAAAACCTGTTTTGATAAAATGAAGTTGCTCCCCCTCAAAGTAACAGCTATTCCTGGAGTGTATCTTGCTATTATTTCATTACCATGAAAGAAAATATTTGATGATATCCATGTCTTCCTGCATGTTTCTGAAGTCAAATTTGGTCAACACATCTAGAAGCATATTCCATGATGAGCTCCTTATAAGCATTTTGTCATCCCAGCTGCAGACACTAAAGGATGAGCCAATGTGCTGTGACTGACACACAGAGTTTTCTAGCTGACAGCTAGCCCAAACGTCAGTCAGAGTGATACACAACCCGCCTTCTGCAAACTATAAAGCACTTTTCAACCAAAATAATAATAATTGTGAGCAATATGTTTTAGATTTGTGGCTCACTAATGTTTGGGGGTTTCCCAGTAGTGATGTATGAAAGTGAGAGCTGGACCATAAAGAAGGTTGATCACCGAAGAATTGATGCTTTTGAATTATGGTGCTGGAGGAGACTCTTGAGAGTCCCATGGACTGGAAAAAGATCAAACTTATCCATCCTTAAAGAAATCAGCTCTGAGTGCTCACTGAAAGGACAGATCCTGAAGTTGAGGCTCCAGTACTTTGGCCACCTCATGAGAAGAGAAGACTCCCTAGAAAAAGACCCTGATGTTGGGAAAGATGGAGGGCACAAGGAGAAGGGGATGAGAGAAGATGAGATGGTTGGACAGTGTTCTCGAAGCGACTAGCATGAGTCTGGCCAAACTGCAGGAGGCAGTGAAAGATAGGCGTGCCTGGCATGCTCTGGTCCATGAGGTCATGAAGAGTCGGACACGACTGAACGACTGAACAACAACAACAAATGTTTGGGGGAAATATGCTTACAATGGTGCAGTATGAAATAAAGCAGTTTCAGATGCCGCATAACCTTAGTTAACCCTACATGCTCTTCTGTCAAGAAGGACTATAAATCAAAGGGAAACACTCCATGCATTGCTTTGATTTTCTTAGCATGGTCTGGATCTCACTGCTACCCTTATTACAGTCTTCAAATGTTGTCCCTCCCACCTCAATTTCCTTTTTCCCTCCCCTTGTTCCTCTGGAACATGTCCAAAAGAGAGCAGCAGAGGTGGTGAAGGGCCTGGAAACTTGCATTGGAATCCTAACCGTGTCTGCTCAGAAGTAAAGCCTACTGAATTTAAGTTAATGGGGTTACAATTGCAGCCTTACGAGTAAAGATAGGTGTGCTTAACCTGGAGAAGCACTGATTAGGAAGTGATTTGGTAGCCATCTTCGAATATTTGAAGGGCTGACACATACGTGATGGAGCAAAGTCATTTTCAGCTGATCCAGAGGACAGAAACTGTACCAAATGTAGACTAAACTTTAGGAAGAGCTTCCATGTTAACGTTTAGTAACTAGGCAGAAATTCAACAGGTGCAGGTGCAGAAACATTACCTGTAGAACTTCTCCCTTCCTCGCCACACCCTAATTTAGCATGTGTAATATGTGAAACTAAAGCAAGTCTTTATTGCTTACTGGATGGGGAAGCTAAAGCATGTCCCGAAAATTGCACAACTCCTTTCATCATTAACCACTGCCCATGCTGGCTGAGTAGAAGTCCATTAACATCTGGAGGACCACAGATTCTCCAGTCCAGAAGTAAAGGGGAAGAATATTGGAACAATGTAAAAGCTTAATCTTATATATTCTATCATCTGTCTATTTAGCTACACTTCCTTACATTCAAAAGTATAAATGTAATCATAAACATAAACATAAAAGAAAGATGTTGAGTTATGTACATTATAATGCAATGATCTATATCTGTCTAACCTCATAACATTATATATGCAAAACACTCTATATTTAAATGTGGTTACATTTTATATGTCTCATAATAACCACAGCAATTTTTGCAATTCAGTATAGCTTAGTCATCCTTTTTTAGAGTTTCTTTTGATCGTGCTGGAGGATTCTCTTTTTTTAACAAACAATAAAACATGAGTATATAGTTTCAGAAGATACACGTGCGTGCGCACACACACACACACACACCGCTTTTAAAGTAAAGGGGTGAAATTTGCAGTCAAACAAGCCCATGCATTGTGGATTAAGTTTGCACCATTTCAAGAAGATTCATCCAGAGGTTTCCTTGCAGGAAATGTTTAAAATTTATTTTTTTAAAGAAGTTACCAGGTTCTTTTTTGAAACATTGCAGACTTGGTTGCCCCTTCTGAGGGTATAAAGGTTTGCTAAATAATGAAGCTACTCTCGAGGAATAGCAGTCTTTACCATTTGCGGGTAAGAATAAGGAAATCACACTTTCCTGGCTTTTGGGAAAGCTCGCTTTTGGGGTGTCCTGGTTTTTCCTTTTTGAAATATGACAACCCTAGGAGAAAATGACCCATGTAAAGAGCAAATTTCTTTATTTATTTCAGCATTCCTCCCCCAAATCAATGGGAATGGAATGGGAAAATAACTCACAGTGAATAAAAGCTAGATTTTTAAAAATCATTTTATCAAAATGGAGCCCCATATTTCCACCACCTCCCCTCTTGACCTCTGGGTGTTTCTCAAGTCAGCATGGTTTCATTTCTCAGGAAAGAAGATTAGAGGGGGTGTGACTGCACAGCCCCAATATAAAATGGATTTTTAAAAAAATCAATAAAAAGAAACATAAAAATTGGGAGGTGCAATCGGGGAAGACAGAAGATGACAGTCATTGTAGTGGCTATAAGGCACTGACATTGAAAATATCAGGCACAGAGATACATCTATGCACACTTGCTTCCACACCTATGAAGTCAGTATGCAAATTAGGGAGCTTCTCAATAAAATCTGAACCTCTCCATCCTTACCTCCAATCTTCCAGAGCAGATTTTGGGGGTGCACAGAGGAGAGGAAATTGCACAAGTGGAAGCCTGTTCCACTGGTGTGAAGACAGAAATGGATGTCACCCACTGAAGCTTACTTGGGAGTAAATATGCATGCCGATAGCAAATCTGAGCATCTTGCAGTTGCAGATAGACAGTGAAAAGCTTTTGGCATGGAAGTATTATTAATGTATATATGGAACCTGTAGGTCAGTGAAGGAGATCTGAGGTTGCAAATGGCTAGGCAATTGTCCTCTTGATAATGTCTCTTGCACATCATATATCCATGGGTAATATCCCTCCTTCCAAAAAGGACTTCTGGCATGCATATCTGGTCCACAGGCCTATTAGATTAGTCATAGTAATCAGCGCTTAATGTG
>NC_046318.1:69712083-69744583 GCF_009819535.1 Lacerta agilis
TCACACAGGCTATAGTTGAGATTCCTGCATTGCAGGGGGTTGGACTAGATGACCCTCAGGGACCCTTCCAACTCAACAACTCTATGATTCTATAAATAGCATTCCAGTTGAGATGCTACAGGTACCCATTACGTCTGCACTTTCTGGAAGCAACTGAAGACGTTCTTGTTCCAACAAGCTTTCCCAGCTGAATAAATGTTTTTGTTTTTGTGATGTTATCTGTTTTTAATTATCTTTCATTATCTGTGTAAATTGCCCAGAGATGGTGGTTTAGAAGGCAATTAATAAATCTATGTAAATTAATAATAATAATAATAATAATAATAATAATAATAATAAACCTGCATTGGTTGGTTTCTCAATGAATGAAAAGATTGTGACCAATGCCTGAGGTTTTCTTTTTCCCTGGTGATTTTCTTCTTTAAATAAACCTTTTATTTTAAGAAATGCCAGAATCATGCTGAACATCTTCATAATTATGAGCTGTTCCCGAATCACTGCCCCCCCCCCCACACACACTACTGTGATTATATGATTTATATCAGAAACTAGATTTGTTTTTATCTGACCACTTTCCAATGTGGTTTGTTTCTGACAGGAAGAATAGAAAAATTACACAAAGCAGATGACAACAAATGAAAATAAAATCGCCTTGCGTCTTAGGGGAAATAGGCAGGAAGCATCTTTTGTTTCCCAGGGCAATTGAAAATGTATAGATGTCTTTCCCAGGGCTAGTTAACTTGTAAATGAACTTTGTCATTTATTTATGTATTTGGTTTTGATATGCATCTCGCCAGCTGTAATGTAAGATGTTTCTGCTGATCAAAAGCACTGTAGTTGCTGCTATGGTGCTTTCCAGCTGTAAAGTGCTTTTCAACAGATAAGATAACAACGTATGAGCCTAGTCTGTGAAAATCATATTTTGCCACTTTGCTTGTTCGAGTGTCAGAGCAGTTTAGGTATTTCCCATTTGCTTGCCCTTCAGTATATATTAAATTTAGCAGATCTTTTAACCAAGAAGTAAAGCGTTGGAAGGGGGGGAGGGCATTACAAACCGATGGCAAAGAGCTTATTCAGCATGCAAGCACATTTAAAAAGAAGAAGAAGAAGAAAACCACCCCACACCTCTGCAGAAGTCTTATAAAAATTCTATTACAAGGCTATCAAATTTAATCAGCCTGTTGGTTTTGAGCCAAAATATCTGCATGCCCTACATCTTATACTTGTCATAGTAATATGAAGCAGGCTCTGGCTGTTTCCATTTTAGAAATCTTATTTTTATCACATAAATAAGTAAAGCAAAACGGCTGCCTGAAGCCAGTATTTCCGCTCCATGTCTTAACAATCAATCAACATCCTTCCCAATACAAACCCGGTCTCTTCCCCCCACTTTTTTCATAGCTTATATGTCATTAGGAGCACATTAAACATCTACGTTAGGAGGAACATTGGTCTTATTATACTGTATTGGTCATATTTTCTGAAAAGTGTGCAGAAGGGGAAGAGTACATTTATCTTCCTTTGCCTTGCAGTTCCTCAGCAGTGGGGATATCATTAACTTTATAACATTTTGCTTTAGATTAAAAACAAACAAACCCAAAACTTAAAGGCGTTCATGTCCTCCGGAAAGCTTTAGTTATAGCAGTTCCAAAATAAACCATAAAACAGTATATCTATACAATTCCATTCATTCATTCTTGCATCCCACCTTTTCTCCAAAGAGCTCAAGATGGCAGACACAATTGCCCCCCCTCCCGCTGTGAGGTAGGTTAAGCTAAGAGACAGTGGCTGGCTCAAAGTGACCCAGGGGGCTTCATGGCTGAGTGGGGATTTGAACCCTGAAGGGAATGTGATGAAAAAGGTTCGACACCCCTGGCCTACTTGAAAAGGAAGCTGTCTTACACCAAGTCAAACTATTGATCTATCCAACTTAGTACTGTCTACACTATTAGTCTTTCAACTGGTGGGTCACCCTGGTGTAGTGGTTAAAAGCGGTAGACTCATAATCTGGGGAACCGGGTTCGCGTCTCTGCTCCTCCACATGCAGCTGCTGGGTGACCTTGGGCTAGTCACACTTCTTTGAAGTCTCTCGGCCCCACTCACCTCACAGAGTGTTTGTTGTGGGGGAGGAAGGGAAAGGAGAATGTTAGCCGCTTTGAGGACTCCTTCGGGTAGTGAAAAGCGGGATATCAAATCCAAACTCCTCTTCTTCCTCTTCTTCTTCTTC
This sequence comes from Lacerta agilis, assembly GCF_009819535.1. NCBI lineage: Eukaryota > Metazoa > Chordata > Lepidosauria > Squamata > Lacertidae > Lacerta > Lacerta agilis. The sequence goes on from NC_046318.1 coordinate 69,714,311, forward strand.
TTCTTCTTCTTCTTCTTCTTCTTCTTCTTCTTCTTGTTTGTGGCCTGATGTAAGGTGAATCACAACAACAGCACTATCACCATACAAATAGGTGGTAAAAAGTTAAATGGATCCTAATGTGCAACTTTGGATTAAACATGGGTCTAACTCTGAAAATGTTGAAGACTGCTGGTCTACACTGACTGAAAGATCCTCCCCATGGCTGCAAACACAGGAATTTCCAAGCCTACCTGGAGATGCCAGCAATGAACCTGGGGCATTTTCCCCTATTGAGCATGAAAAAACAACAACACACACCTTAATTCTAGTGTAAACCTGGCACATGGCCATATGCAGTTTGATAAGGGAGGAAAGATGTTCAGCAGTGGTTTTCCATAAGAACATAACAAGAGTACACTGGATCAGGCTAATGGTCCACCTAGTCTAGTATCCTTTTCTCACAGTGGCCAGTCAGGTGCCTTTGGGAAACCAGTAAGCAGGACATGAGCAAAAGAGCACTCTCCCTCCCTCCTGTGGCTTCAAGTCACTAGTATTCAGAGGCATTACTGCCTCCAACCATGGAGGCAAAGCATAGCCATCATTACTAGTAGCCTTGTTTGATGACTTTCTGGCAGGAGCAACGTCGCTGTTTCCACACCCCTCCTGCTCTCCAACTCAGTGTGCTGCATCATAGAATCATAGACTTGGAAGAGACCACAAGGGCCATCCAGTCCAACCCCCTGCCAAGCAGGAAACACCATCAAAGCATTCCTGACAGATGGCTATCAAGCCTCCGCTTAAAGACCTCCAAAGAAGGAGGCTCCACCACACTTCTTGGCAGCGAATTCCACTGTCGAACGGCTCTTACTGTCAGGAAGTTCTTCCTAATGTTTAGGTGTAATCTTCTTTCTTGCAGTTTTCAACCAAACTGAGGTCAGGTGAGCAGGGCAGCCCCCAAATGCCATCCACTGCTGATTCATCTGAGTGGACGTCTAGAAGAGAGGTCTGGTTCAAGCCTTGAGATCTTAGTTTTACAGACATGGTTGTATCCCAGGTTTCTACTTCTGAATGTCTGAAGGAGACTGTGAACCAAAGGGGCTTTAAAACTGCTGGATCATTTGTCAAAAAACCCACCTAGGAATCAGTTTTGTCACTGGACCCTGATTCTGTCCTGGCAGTGTGCGTGTGTGTGGGGAGAATAAAGAGAAGGTTAAAGGTAAAGGTAAAGGACCCCTGACAATTAAGTTCAGTCGCGGATGACTCTGGGGTTGCGGTGCTCATCTCGCTTTACAGGCTGAGGGAGCCGACGTTTGTCTGCAGACAGTTTTTTTGGGTCATGTGGCCAGCATGACCAAGCCGCTTCTGGTGAAACCAGAGCAGTGCATGGAAATGCCATTTACCTTCCCGCCAGAGTGGTACCTATTTATCTACTTGTACTTTTTGGCGTGCTTTTGAACTGCTAGGCTGGCAGGAGCTGGGACTGAGCAACGGGAGCTCACCCCGTCACAGGAATTCGAACCGTCAACTAGTAAAAACGATGGAACTAGAAAAGGACGATTAAAAATAACCTGTTTAATTTAATTGTCCTGCAGCAAGAGAAGGTTACCGCAAGACAGTTAAATTAAAAAGGGTATTTTTAATCGTCCTTTTCTAGTTCCATCGTTTTTACTAGTGGATCAAATTTTTAAAACGAGAAATGATTACATTAAGTTAAAGTTCTTGTAGAATAAACAGTGGTGCTCTTTCATAATGCAATAAGAGGTAGACAAGGTTGAATATATGCCAAAAGCATTTCAAACCCAATTGCTTAATTATGAGAGTAACCATTACTTAAGTCTTTATAATTGCTACTTTCTGGGAATAATCATTACTTAGGTATATCTAATTAGCTGTTACAATGTTTTGAAGAGTCCGTTAAGGAAATGGCCATGGCCATGTGTTAAGTTTTCTCCTTATCAAATCTTCTTAACTTGTTTAGTAAGATTCAATTTCTCCCATGCTCACGGATTTCGATACAAATACTGCCAGTGAATTCAACGCGCTGACATAACAAAACCTGAACTAAAATTTTCAACTAGTGGGCATATGAATGATGGTACATGGTGTAAGTAAGATATGTCATTTTGGATCCGGGGTGGACACTCTTCTTTGTAATCACCAGTGCTCAAACACCATTACATTCATCACTTTTTGCCATTACCAATCAGAACATATTTATTTTAGCATTCTTGGGCTCTCCATTGGATATTAAGACAGTCAGTTGTGACCCCTAACCTGCTATTAAGAGATGCTTAAAGCTCCCTAGAGAAGGAGGAGAATTACAAAGCTTCTGCAAGTGGGTTTCCCACTATTGGAAGGCGTCCCTACTTAGATTATTCACTTGCAGGATCAGTACCTAGATTATGAGTACTGAGATCAGTGGGATTTGAATGACCCTTGCAATGCACTTTGAAAATCAAAATCAAATGCTAATGAAAAAGCCCTCAAGTGCTTCAGTAGCTGTGTACATAAGGCATAAAAAACATGTTGAGAATATATAGAGCATTCACCAAGAAACCAAATGAAAAGCTATGACCAAGGGAGAAAAAAAGTATTTGATTTTTAAACTGTAAATGTTAACACACACACAATTAAGCCATTTTACAATAACCACTGAGCATTTTTTAAAAAAACCTAAATGAAAAAAATGCACAGTAACGCAAGATATAAAAATGGGCATCCAATTCAATTATTTGGTTGATGATAATTTTTATACAACCCTTCAGCTGTATTCCCAAGGCAATTTATATAAAAAAAATAAAGTGATTGAGATAATACCATTTAAAAAAAACCACTCTAAAAGGCACACAGTTATAAAAACAGGACCAAAGAGTCGGCAGGCTTTAAATTGTCCAAATGGACTGGGCAGGGACTTTTGTGAGAAAAGGAAAACAAAGTAGATTCTAAGTGAAGCTCTCTCAGGAGAGTGTCGTACAGCTACTAAGAAGTCCCCCTTTTCTCTATGGTTTCCCATTGCCTCACCTTCAGGAGGGCCTCCACTGAAGTTTGTAATGTATTGGTAGGTGCAGTTAAAGTGTGGCATTTGTTCCTATAAGATGGAGTGATGGTCGGCAATCTGGATAGCTTCATGGGAGTTTAGACAAATTCTTGGAAGATAAGGTTATCAGTGACTGCTAGCCACTTTGGCTATGTCTTCCTTCCACTGTCAAGAGGCAGTAGGCCTCTATGTACCAGTTACTGGGAATCAGCAGCCAGTAATGATATGCTGGCAATATTATCTCCAGAGTCAGAGCCATTTTCCTTGCTGGGGACGATGAGCAGGATTGTTGCACTTAGGTCCTGCCTGTAGGCTTCCTAGGAGCATCTGGTTGGCCACTGTGTGAGCAGAACAGTGCACCAAATGTTTCTTTGGTTGGATCCAGCAGATCATGCTAACTATAATGAGTCCTTCCAAGGCTTTCTCCAAAACGAACCACTTAAACAGATACGGATACATTGATAATATAACAGTGAAACAAGAACTCCACAAAAGCATTCCAAAGTACTGTATGCCTTTTGTATTTCGAATGCGCAACAGTCTCATCAGTGTTTGTGGCACATGCAACTGACATCAGCGTTGGGAAGGGGAGGAAATGCTCGCAAAACTAATTATAGGTTCAAATTAGTGTCACTGCTGCTGTAGCATTTTAACCAAGGCTCTTATGCCAATGAATAAAAGACCCAGCAAAAATTTGATTCATGGCTGCCATGAGCTCTTAGCACGTGGAGCAGGAAAGAAGCAGGAAAAAGCCAGTGCACAAAAGTGCTTACAACCTTCAAAGCTTCCAAAAATCTTTACATAGCTTTTTCTAAAGGATTGCCTTTTTAAACAAAACCAAAAAAATCCATCTCTTTCACATTTTTAGCTGAATAGGCTATGGACTTGGACAGTGTTTTTGAAGAATTTGCTCTTATTGATGCATCAGTGAAAACTTCTTAGGGGATTTTTATAGACAACTCCATCTGCTTGTTTGTTTCTCTCTCCCCTCATTCCTTGATGATTTATTTGTTTGTTGCTATTCTGGCAAGTTATGCATACCAAGTGTGAAGAGATATCTAACCAGAATCTTTTTTTGTGGGAGTTCAAATGAACATAGATTATTTACAGCTGTGGTGTGGATTTGCAATAGGAAAGATCAAGGAATGTGACGTTTGCATCAACTGATGCACTAGGAACGGCATTCAATATTCTGCATCATAAGCTGGCATCTCCAATAAGAGAGGCCTCTGTTTTCTTCTTACCTAAGAGCAAATCTTCAAGGATTTTTGGCTATGTGAATACCAGATGTTTAAGGCACATGACAACTGCACAAGACACATGCACAGAGGTACAATTTCCAGCACCCTCCAGAGCAGGAGAAAACAAGCTTGTTCCATCTTCCATGTGACAGCCCTTTGGATAATTCATAGACTCATAGAATCATAGAGTTGGAAGGGACCCAAGTGTCATCTAATCTAACCCCTTCTCAGTCTCCTCTTGTCCAGACTAAACATACATACCCAACTCCCTCAACCATTTCTCATTAGGCTTAGTTTACAGATCCTTGATCAACTTGGTCACCCTCCTCTGCACACATTCCAGCTTGTCAATATCCTTTTTAAATTATGGTGTCCAGAACTGCGCATAGTACTCCAGGTGTGGTCTGACCAAGGCAGAGTAGAGTGGTACTATTACTTCCATTGATCGGGACACTATACTTCTGTTGATGCAGTCTCATTCACACTTTGCAATTGCATTTACTTATGCTTATCTAGAAGGAAGAAGGAATGCTTGGGCAATTTGATCTTTGAGAATTCCAATATGAGCACATCTAACTCCCCACTTCCAAGAGTAATGCACAGATCAGGGCTTTGTCATCCACCACCCTTTGCACTTCTCAAACGTTCTGATACAATCTCCAGCACACAAAATGTGTTTTGAGAGAAGGCATCTAAAAACACATATTTAGATGCAATTTTCTGCAGGTATTTTTAGTATCATAGATTATGTGGAGATGGGATGGAACAAGGCATACGAGAAAGCACCATGGACTTGAAATAAACTGATCCATCAATTGAAGACAAAATATGGCTGTTATCGCCAACATGGGAACTTCCATATTCGGAAGAATTATTATTTTTGCTGATTAGTAGAATGCTGAAGATGAGTAATGGAAACTGAAATCTTTATCATCTTTTTGCTTGTGAGCTACCTGGTAACATCTGGCCACTGTTGGAAAGAAAACTTTGTCCCCAGTACATGGAATTTGGGCCTGATTCAATTATTATATCCCACGTTCTATGTACCTATATATCAGTGGCAAGAAACCCATAATCGCCCAGATGTTGCTACAGCTCCCACCATCCTTGACCACTGATGGGCCATAAGGTAGTATTCAATGAGGTCCCCCCATTTTAAATTCAGGGAGGTTTCCTTCCAATTCAGTAGCACACTAGAATTCTTAAGACATGGCACAAATTAGAAAAGTGATTCAATTGCTTTAGGGTGTCCAAGCCTCTAAGTATCTAAACATCTAAATATTCTCTGGTTTTAGAAAATCCTATGGCAAGATCCACTGGGATGACCAGCTTAGGATGCAGCAGACCTCCAGCTGAGCTGGGAGGCTCCTATCTCAGCCAGGCTCAGGCAGTGTTAAGTCCCCAACCCTGGCTCAGCCAAATGTATGGCCATGCAGCTTGCTCATCCTGGCTCAGCCAGAGCACATCTGGCTGAGCCAAGGATAGTGTAAGTCCCCCAAATGGGACATTCATGGTCTTTTGGCAGGGATGGTACTGGGCAGAGGTGACTTAAGCTGGATCCTAACTCTCTTCAGCTCAGTCATGTAACCTGACAAAAAGGGGTTGTGTGTGTCAAATTCAACCTTAAAGGGTGTTTTTTCTGCCCTGAGAGGTTTGGGCTGGTTCAGCCAGCAATACCCTTGCTTCTGAATGGGGTTTGGATCTGCCCACGACTTTACACTGGTTTAACTTGCACCAGCTTTCTTTATGCCAACTTCTTGTGAATAGGATTGCTCCCTTTTTATAGTCATCTCCTTGGAATTAAATGATAGACAGGAGTAGCACTGAGTGAAATGTTCCATCAGTGCAATGTTGTTTACTGGGCTAAATCGCCACACAGTGGGGTGGAGAGGGAAAGTAGGGATGAGTACACTAACTCTGCTCCCTATTGCTACCCTTGTCTCTCTCCACAAGCTAGAGAGTGACTATCTGCAGTGGGGTGTCCAGGGTTGAGGAAGGGGGGCAGTGGGGGCAGCCCGCCCTGGGTGTCATCACTGAGGGGGGTGACATTCGACGCACCACCTACTCGTGACTCCCAAGCCTACCCTGAGCCATTGGGGGGAGGGGCAGAGCTGCACCGCCTTTCCGGTGGCCTTCCCCCCTTCCCCCTTTGTTTTGACAGCTTGGGGGAGGCTTGGGAGTCACAGGTGGGCAGCGTGCCATTGCCCCTCATTCCCAGGATGCTTCCTGGGTGGGGCGAGCATCCCCTGAGCTGTCAAAAGGAAGAGGGAAGGGAGGAGGCTGCTGGCAAAATGGTGTGGCTCCCTCCCCCTTTTGCCCAGGAAGCAGCCCACCATGGATGGCTCACTCCACCCCCCATGGAAAGCTCACTCTGCCCCCATGGGCGTCCCGCCCCCTGGGACGCTCACCCCACCACCATGGCCCCATCCCCAGGTGCACAGCATGTGTGCCGCTCCGGGTGCAAGAGCAGTTAGCTCCGCTTCTGGGTATGACTGCACTATTCATATAGGTTTCCTGTGAGTCTATGTTTTCCAGAGTTATACATTATGCCAGCCACCTCCACAGGACTGTCTCTTGCAGAGGGTCACCCTCCAACTCATTGGTTGGGGGGGGGGTCACAAGAAGGAACTATGAACCTACTGCAGATATGGTGACTAACGAAAATCCATATGATTGGAGCCTCAAAGAAAAGATGACAAATTTTGAGCTACTTGGTATATTTGTATATTAACACACCTGATCACACATTTTTCTGCTGTTCAAAATTCTGTGTTGTTATTTTATTAGTATTGAATGAACGGAAGATGTGGGTGTTGTTGCCCTGGTTACCACTGAGTTTATTCCACTTTGTTACAGAAAAGGTCTTGATCTTAAATATTTATTCATTGTTTTTCTCATAAAATCCATGGACTTTTATATTAGGTAGTCATGAGATGATTGACATATTCTTCTTTATGAACACACTTTTTATAATATATGTTTTTTCAAAAAAAAAAAAACCCTTCCTTTTATCCCTGTTCCCTTGCTTTTTCCAAGCCTACCTGGGTACATTTATTCAACCTTGTTTGTTCCTTTGTGCCTATGAGTAATATAGTAATTTGCAAAGAAAACTTTTTTCATCAAGAAGAATATGGAACAAAAGCAACGAAATATTTAGGTTAAAATGAAACAGGCGAGAAATGGAGTGTCATTTTTTTCTCTCATACTTTAAGCCAAGGAATACATTTCCTCAATGTGTGGTTGCCTTAAACAAAAAAGAAAAGTATCTGAAAAGCATTTACAAAGTGACAAAGATAGATGTAAAGAGTTCTCGATTCATGAAGCGTTTTTTTCTTGCCAATTTGACTCATTTTTAGAGGCCTAAGTGTTCCTTTTATCTCCTGTTAATTATTAATCAAAAGCCATCTCTAGCTATAGGAGATGTCACCAATGGGAAATTTATTTTTATGCTCTTTATTGCATCTCTGGGTCTTTTATCTTCTTACATATTTATTTTAAAATGAGTTGATTCAGCTATATACTTTAGGCCTATGATCAATTTTGTGTGAGGCTTGCAGCTAACTGCAAAATTTAGCAATTCATATACTGTAAATACAGTCCCTATGCCTGGACCAAACTACTTTCTTTCATTTTGCCTTGGGGTTGGCCCAAGCCTTAACAAATCTCATTGTTGGAATTGTATTGCAAGTTGTAAAGGGTGCAATCTCAGCAGTGCTCCATATCATTGGCTGGAAAAACCGTGCATTCAAAAGCAAGCCTCCAAGTGTACTAGCGTTAGTTCAACGGCTTCAAGCCAAAGGAGTTACGCAAACCCTATACTAAAGGCCCAGGCCAGTGTGGTGTAGTGGTTAAGAGCGGTAGACTCATAATCTGGGGAACTGGGTTCGTGTCTCCACTCCTCCACATGCAGCTGCTGGGTGACCTTGGGCTAGTCACACTTCTTTGAAGTCTCTCAGCCCCACTCACCTCACAGAGTGTTTGTTGTGGGGGAGGAAGGGAAAGGAGAATGTTAGCCGCTTTGAGACTCCTTTGGGTAGTGAAAAGCGGGATATCAAATCCAAACTCCTCCTCCTCCTCCTCCTCTTCTTCTTCTTCTTCTTCTTCTTCTTCTTCTTCTTCTTCTTCTTCTTCTTCTGGCTGAGGGGAGCCCACTGAACCAATTGACTTAGAGTGCTATGGGGCACTGCGAATGATTGGGTGGGAGTTCCCAAAGGGTAGATAAACCACACCATAGGTCCAATTCTGACGTCATGTGAAAGAGACCTTCTGATAGGATGTTATCAGGAGGATGCCCTCTCCTGCAGAATGCAGTTGTTCGTTGGCACTAAGGCAGTATTTTAGGTATCCTGGTCCCAAACTTGAGGCTTCTAAAAACAATCATGAGGAAATGTTAATTTGTTTTAGTATTTTAACTTTTATATGTTTTTAAGCATGGTTGTATTCCCCCCCCCCTGATTTTGTTGTTTTATCTTTTTGTAAACTGCTTTGAGAGGTTTTTGTGTGTGTGTGTTTACAACCAAGCAGTGCATTTATGTTAACTAACTAACTAACTAACTAACTGCATAGGGCTAATCTTTCTGGGACCTGAGGTGCCTTGTAGGACACTGTTTCCTCGCAAGTACTGAAGTATGATTTAACAATCAGCCCAGTCAGCTTCTGTTTGTGGCATGAGGAGAATGTGCCATGTTGTCCTTCACCTCAGGCAGCAAAATGTCTTAGGCCACTATGCGTTACCTTCACTACCATCTGATTAACTTGGCTCTTTGTATTTTATTTTGCTCTGATTAAAACATGACTATGGCTTATTAGTGTCTATGAGCGGAGAAAAATTCAAGGAAACCATTCCAATCAAATTCCGTCCCCTTCCTGGTTACAGGGGCGGGGGGGGGAGCATTAATAGATGCTTCTCTGTGTTAATTGAAAACTGGTGTGCTACAAACAAACCTCTGCAATTTATTTCATAAGGAAAATATAAATGTGGATGTTTTCTTTTAAGAGCTAGGTACCATACGTATATGAGCATCTCAGAGGTAATGGCAATCATTAACAGCAATGCTTCCCGAACAGTGTGCTTACAAGCAACGGAAAGCAAACTTGGATCATTTTTAGTATTAGTAAATGGAAAATGCAAATTCTATGGAGAAGTGAGAAGCCATTAAGTATATTTATTGAGAATCTTTCCGATGACCTGTAGTTTACTTTGGAACATAAGAAGCTTCCCTATACTGAGCCAGACTGTTGGCCTATCTTGCTCAATATAATCTACTCTAGACGTATAATTAATTAATTAATTTTCTGTACTGCTCTTCACAGGGCAGTTTGCAATATAAAAATACAAAAAATACATACTATAATAACAAACAAAAACAAACACACACAAACACACACACACACACCCTGTTTAAAAGGCTGTAACTTGTTTAATTAGCCAAAGACGTGAGAGAAGAGGAATGATTTTGCCTAGTGCCTAAAGATATGTCATGAAGGAGCCAGGCGAGCTTCCCTAGGGAGAGCATATCACAAGCAGGGAGCCACTGCAGAAAAGGCCTGTTCCTGTGCTGCTGCCAACAGGACCTCTTGTGCAGGAGGCACATCTAGAAGGGCCTCAGATTATGATTACAAGAACTTGGTCAGTTCATATGGGGAGATGCAGTCCTTGAGGTATTGTATTGTGGACCTGAGCCATTTAAAGCTCCATAGGCAGGGCCGTCTTTAGCAGATGCAGTGCTGGGGTGCAAATATCCACCCTGCGCCCCCAAATTACAATGGATAGTGTTGGGTTGGCCGTAGCTGCACACTGCCAGCCATCCAGTGGGGCGCAGCTCACCTCCATGCCGCTGCGGGAGAGTGATCCCCGCAGAGGCTTGGGAGTGGAGTTGCGCCCCTCCCAAGCCTCCTCGTGAGGAGAGCGATCCTCGCAGAGGGAGCCATATGGTTGGCGGGGCGCAGCTGGCAGGCATGCAGGGAAAGGGGAGGCTGCCAGCAAAGCCACGCAACTCCCCCACTTGCTGCGGCGCCCCTGAGAGGCTGGCGCCCTGGTGCGACGCACCACTAAGCCCTATGGGAAAGATGGCTCTGTCCATAGGTCAAAACCAGTACTTTGAATTGGGCCCAGAAACTAATTAGCAGCCGATGCAATCAGGCCAGGATTGTCATTATATGCTCAAACCATTTTGCCCTGGTGATCAACTCTGTACCAGCTGAAGCTTCTGAACCATCTTCAGAGACAGCCACATGTATAACACATCACAGTAATCTAACCTAGAGGTTACCAGAGGTTACCTTGTCCGGATAGGGGTGCAGCTGTGTCCTAGTCTGTACATCTGAGAGCTTTTGCTGAAGAGTGACTATTAAGTATTCTAAATAAATAAATATGGAGAAGAGGGTCCTTCAGGACTTATGGCATTTAGGGCTTTAAAGGTCAAAATCAACTCTCTGCATTGATCTGGGAAACACACTGGGAGCCAATGATGCTCTTCTATCGCAGGAATTAAAGCACATAAAAGTAGCATTTGCATTTGCAATGAAGGAAAGTATTAGCAGCAGAACACGAAAGCCTTGTTCCTGGCAAAGATGCTAGGTTCTCCCATCCTTCTCGTATGTGCTCCAGTGATCTTCACCTGTACTCTGTTCTATAACCTTGTTCAAGCACTGGTGATTTTAGCTTCCAGATTATTCCCAAGGCTCTGATTTTCCTACAGCTCTATATTTTTCATTGCATGACTGGATAGATTCCATCCCCCAGCCCCCCTCCCCCTCCCTCTCTGGCCCCAAGTCTTCCAGCATTTCTCAGATGTCTCCACAAGCTCCAGTATCCTAATTAAAACTACCGGTATGTATTGATGTGCTACTTGGTTTGGTTTAGTAGTCCATCAGTAATGTAGGGGTGGTGTTGCATTTCCAAGAGCTTTTTTTTTCTATTACTCCGCATACAGTAACATTACGCTTGATTTAAAATTGCATCATGCTTGGGAAATCTTGATTCTATGGTTACTGGCACAGTCTCTGTGAAGTCGGGATAATTTCAAGTCTGACTAACTTCACCAGGATACATGGCCACTGAATCATGTTCTTATGGAACTGAAATGGCTTAGGGTGTGACTTTATTGCAGCTACTCAGACTGCTGGCTATATGATGCAACATTAAACTGAAAATGCAGGAAGCATAGACAGGAAAATTAGAGACTGAGTAGAACCAAGTTCGACTCCAGAAATTATTTGGCACAGAAATTTTTCAACCACAAAACTGCTGGATTTCTAGGGGTCGTGCCAGGATCTGCTTCAGATTCTGATACTCCCAATTCTAGAAATCTACCCATTTCCCAAGAGACGGGCAATTACAAGAAGCTTTTAGCACATGCATAGTGTGTTGATGACATTCACCATGCCACATCAGCACAGGAAATGCATGCATGCATGTTGTGTTGATGTGATGTGAACAATGGGTTAAATTACACAGTGCTTGGTTCATGTCTTGAGTTAGCACATCCCCCACATCTGGATGTTCAGAGATAAGAGAGCAGGTGCACTGAGTTACCATGGCAACTAAGCAACTAACCAATGTGTACCATTGGTTCAGGAATGTACAGCTGGGTATAATAATCTCTAGGGCATTGTCTATTATGGTCTTGTCCTGTTGCATGTCCTAATGCTGGCCTGTCGGTCTAGCTTTGAATCTGTGAGAGTCAGGGGAAGAGGCTATGGGTTTTGCACAACAGCATTAGCTAGCATGGTGTTCGTGTGTATCTTTCCTTCAAAGAGCAGAAGAACTGCATAAAGTGGTACCACTGGTTACAAACTTAATTCGTTCTGGAGGTCTGTTCTTAAGCTGAAACCGTTCTTATCCTGAGGCCCGCTTTCGCTAATGGGGCCTCCCACTGCACGTGCGCCTCTGGCATGCAATTTCCATTCACACCCTGCGGCAAAGTTTGCAACCAGGAGCATCTACTTCTGGGTTAGCGGAGCTTGTAACCTGAAGCATTCGTAACCAGAAGCGTATGTAACCAGAGGTACCACTGTATAGTAAATAGGGGCCTCAGAGGTCATATCTGAAGCCTTGTGATACCTCTGACATGACTTCGAGTTTCTATCAGAAGTTGTGTTGAAGGCTTTGTAGGCGGTCACATCGGAGCCACGTGCTATAGGTGCTGAGCACCTACAAAAACCTACAGTTGGTGCCAGTGGCAAAGCATGTCCTCCCTAAAAGAGAGCACATGTTGTGGTGAGACCTGGAGACTGACCCTCGTGTTGTGGGTGGGTATATTGGACAGCCACAACACCCGACTGGTAGGTCCCTCATTGCTGGGTTTAATCTGGCCAATGGGGTGCTGTCTCAATGGATCGAGGGACCTATAAATACCTATGCACATGACCTAGAGCTTCCTCTTTTGGCTTGTGCATCGGAACACCCGCCCACCTCTCCCTATATTTAGGGCATTTTGCGATTGACCTTGCTATGCTGTCATGTGTCATCTGTTGTTGGGACAGGGGCATGGCAGGAGTTTTCCCCACTTGGCTGATTGGCTGTTGCCATTTGGGTTTCGCCTGCTGTGTAGCAAAGCATCACAACTTGTAAGGTTGCAGATAGGCTCTGGTTCAGGTGATAGGTATGAGAGAACAGTCTCGCCATCCCTATGTGAAGGGTATTCCATTAAAGGAACCCAGGGACTCAACTTGGTTTGGTCAACCCCTGAGAGGGGGTTGTGCCCATGCCTGAGTCCAGGGGAGCATCTGGGGAAGTGGACATAGCCTGTACCCAGGCTTTCTACCTACCTAAGGTGTTCACCCTTGGCTGACCTACGATAGAGCTCTGGGTCAGCGCTACCTGCAAGGGTGCAGGGAGCTAGTCGAAGCAGACCCTATGCAACTACTCGCTTTCTGTAATCAATAAAGTTGTGGCCTAAATTCTGCCAAAAACCAAACAAGAATTTGAGTCAAATGTGTTTATATTTAGGGGGGAGGTCTCTGGGTCTGAACATGCAACTGGTATACAGAGGGAAGCAGAACATAGCTACCAAGGCTAATAGACACTGATAGCCTTTTGCTTCTTGGATTTGTCAATCTTCCTGGTGGTCATCACTATCTCTTGTGGTTGCAAATAAATACCATAGTTTAACTATGCACTGTGAACAAGCACTTCCTTTTATCTCTCCTGAATGTAGCTCTCAATAGCAAAAATATTTTCCACCCCTTGATTATAGCAAGTGAGCCACAACATATTCCAGCAATAAGGATGGGAACAGATAGTGATTTGTTAAAGCCTTGCCGTTACTCTTCTTTGACAGAGAGACGTACCCAATTTTAATGTTGGCTCAGGCTAGTTTTCCATGAACACAAAGTACCAGGCCAGGGTAGGGTAGGTTGGCAGGGGGGGGAGAAAGACGAAGGATCATTTTGTCTGAACGACTAAATGACTACCATGAAAGGGCTGGATTTTGTGGCTCCAAGTAATTAATAAAGATGTTGTTCTCTTGGATCAGTGATGTGTCCAGTAAGACCCAAATAAATCATTACTGTCTTGACACATGAAAACTAATGCTGGCCATGAAAACTAATGCTGGCATCCAAATTCCACTTAAAACTGTTTCCCCTTCTCTACGTTTCCTCTAGGCTCGGTGTGAGATGTTTTCATGGTGTTATTTTTCAGTCCCTGTAAATTTGAGTGAAATTATTAGCATGTGTTTTAAAAAGTGCTGCTGCTAATGCTTTCTGAGAGTATTAAATGTTTCCTTAAAAAGAATGCCTAATGGAGTTTTCAGAGAAGCATATTGTTTGCATATTGTTTTGGGAAAGTTATCAACGTCTTGGGAGATGTTTCCTTTCCTCTCTTTTTTTAAACAGAAAAGGGGATAAAATCAAATTGCTGAATTAGCTTTAAGTGCCAAGTTCTATCATGAAATTCATTGGCAATACCTATCAGCAGTGCTTCTTTTTTTCTATATGTTTAGGGGTACTCCCATTTTTCTACTCATATTGAAATACTGCCCCTCAATGAAGCAAAAACTTAGATTCACAAAATGTTTAGGGGTATGGGTATCCCTGCGCACCCCCAGAAAAAGAGCACTCCCTATCAGGTCAGATAATTGTGCAGATTCCCAAGGATAAAGATGTAACATATATTGAACTGGATTAAACAAGGGTCACAAATATAGATATTCTGGGAAACATACCCTGGTCAAAGACAGGAACTGCTTTAACCTCACCTCCAATCAGGCTCAGAAATCAGTTATTTTAATTGCTTAACTGCTAGAACCAACAGCCTCTTCCCTGTGAAGCTGCTGTCTATGGGGGGATCAATAAAGGTCCTATTGTGCTACATTGTTGTATGTATGGACCTAAGAACATTAGAAGAGCCTGCTGGATCAGGCCAATGACTCGTGTCATCCAGCATTCTGTTCTCATAAGGGGCTAGCCCAGGCATAGGCAAACTCCAGCCATCCAGATGTTTGGGACTACAATTCTCATCATCCCTGATCACTGGTCCTGTTAGCTAGGGATGATGGGAATTGTAGTCCCAAACATCTGGAGGGCTGGAGTTTGCCTATGCCTGGGCTAGCCAGATGCCTACGGGAAACATGAAAACAGGATCTGAACACAATTGGGTGCTCTTCTGCTGTGGCTTCCAATAACTGACATTCAGAAGCATACTGCCTCCGAATATGCTGGGAGAACATATACATCAATAATGCAGATGAAGTCCAGAGAGAAAATAAATCCTGATAGCATCTCACTGAACAAATAGAACGAAACAGTATATAATTTGAGAAGAAAGAAAGAGAAGGAGAGAGGGTTTGTCCTTCAGGGCCGGCCTTGTACATAGTATGGAGACATGCAATCAATTGTGCAAAGGAAGACTCGTTCAGAACTACAGAGCCAGAGCACATCCTGCCCTACTAGAGACCACACCACTCTGACTGTTTGCTAAGCAACAACTCCACCGCCCTCTTGGTTGGCTGACTTACTGAAAACAGAATTAACCCCCAAGTTAAAAACTGAATGATCCCCGCTGTTGCACTTCTAACAACACAATGGTTTGCTTTATATTACTCTATTTCCCCCAGATATTTGGAGTGCCTTATTGAAGTGCATGATGAGCTTGGGGTGATTTTCAGTTGTCAAGTTCTAAGGCAGTCCCAAGTGGTTTATTATTATATTGTTTAAGGTATGCAAAGCAATTGCATTAGTTCCACTGCTAATTTGGTGTCTGATCCACACTATAATGTTCTTCCCTAAACCCTTGGGAAGGGTAAGCTAAATATCTAAATTAATAAATAACTACATATGTGTAAGCAACTATAAAGCATTCATTTACATATTAGAGCCAAATTAGGCCTTCTGCGTGTGATATGGTCCTGTGCCAGTTGAACAACTATGCAACCAAATTTTTTAATAATCAAATTTTCCCTTCCTACAAAGGACTCCCTGAAGCATATTTATTCTCTCTGCTCCTATTTGTAGTGAATAATGCCAAGCAACCTATTTCTTCCTGAGCAAAACCTTGCCCAGCAAGAACATTTTTATGATGATAACTCTTAAGCCAGGACAATGTTGTGCTAATTGCTCTGACATCACAACAGCTCCTTGGCAGCCATTATGTTCTCAATAATGCATGTATCACATGCAATTAACAAACAGGATGTTAATGTAATCCTGCTATTGCCGGCCTCTGAGCCTTTAGAAAGCTTCTGCAGGTGTTTTTGTGGGTAATGTTGTGTATTAAATAAGATATTCTGGCAGCAGGGTGAAGTGTTGTTATTGGTCAATTTGAAGTGTACAAATACAATCCACAGCCTGATTGGGTCCCGCCGGAAAGTTTGAATATTATTGGTTCCCGCTAAAATGTATCTTTCCCCCCAGTCCCCATGTGTCTATAAATAGAGCTTTCCCTACCCCCTATCCCCAGTCTTGTCTAATCCCTATAATAAAGAGCTGTTTTCACTAAGACGTGTTGCTGGACTTCTTGCGACCAGAACCCACGACACAACATAATGGCGACGAGGATGGGATTGAATTAGGCCGGCTGAGGGCTGTGGACCCTAGCGACCTGATTCTGGCGACAAGACTCCCTGTGACTGACAGGACAGATCAGTCCACTAAGATGGCTGCGTCACGGTTCATGGAACCATTTCAGCCCGGAGCAACTGAGGCCTGGGATGCTTACCTCGAGCGCTTTGAATTCAGCGTGGCTGCAAAAGGGGTCACCGACGAGGAGAGGAAAAAGGCGTTGTTCCTGAGTTGCTGCGGGGCAGAGACCTTTGAGTTGGCTCGGGCAATTCTGGCCCCCACAACCCTGCGGGAGGCGTCGTTCGCGAGCATTACGGAACGCCTCTCGAGTCACCTTAATCCTACAGCGTCGAAGATGACATGGCGCATCGAATTCCATAAGAGGCAACAACGACCTGGTGAGACGGTAGCAGTTTTTCTTACCGAACTAAGAAAGCTGGCGAGACACTGCAAATTCGCCAACTTGGAGGAGGCCCTGCTGGATCGGTTTGTGTGCGGCCTTCGCAGCAGCAAGGGCCGCAGGCGGACTGCAGCAAAACAAGACATGGATCTCGCGACAGCGCTCCGTGAGGCCATTGCGACAGAGAGCGCTGAGAGAGAGGAGCAAAACCCGGGCCAGTGAGCCGAAAAGCGAGCTGGAGAGTCATCCAACACCGTGGACAACCAGGATGTCAGCCCCAACCAAAGCCCTGTGCGGGAAATAGAGATGGTGCGACAGGAGAGCACAGCAACTAAAGGTCGGCAGGGGGTCTGCTCTGGCTGCGGCGGATCACATGAGAGAAGAAAGTGCCGGTTCCGAGATGCTACGTGTCATGCTTGTGGGAAAACGGGGCACATAGCCAGGGTCTGCAAGTCGAGTGGCACGTCGGGGTCCGCGAAATCAAGAGGTCAGAGGACATCCACAGCGACGCACCAACTCAACGATTGCAACTACCTCACGCAAATCGAGGGCAGAACTGTGCAATTTCCAGCCCAAGGGAAACCAGCTGTGCGGGTCCTAATCGAAGGGAAGCCGTGTAACATGGAGGTGGACTCCGGATCCGGATTCTCCATCGTCTCGGAGGACACGGCCAGATCGTTATTTCCGAGAGGTAAGCTTCCGAGATTGGAGCCCTTCCCGGCTACTCTACAATCCTACTCCGCCGGCCGCATAGACATTTTGGGGATGTGCGCAGTGAACGTACAGTTCCGCGAGAGGGAGGCCGTATTAAAGCTGGTGATCGCAAAAGGGAAGCGCACTAGCCTGCTGGGTACGGACTGGTTCCCGGCCTTAGGGTTGGGAATCTCAGGGCTCAACACGGTCCAGACAGCTTCCGAGACATTTAACACCTTGTACACGGAATTTGGGGAGCTATTTAATGGAGAGTTAGGATGTTATAAAGGACCTCCAATTGACTTAGAACTGGACCCGGGGGTTGCGCCAATCCGCCTCAAACCCAGGCGGGTTCCATTTGCGCTACAGCCTAAAATAGAGACTGAATTGGAGAAGCTAATACAGCAAGGGGTGCTTTCACCAGTGGACTCTGCTAAATGGGAAACACCCATTGTCACACCCCTGAAGGCTAACGGGGAAATACGAATTTGTGCGGATTACAAATGTACGATTAATAAGGCCATCAGGGGCAACTCTTATCCAATCCCAGTAGTGTCCCAACTTTTAGCGAAGCTGGCTGGGGGCAAGGTGTTTGCAAAGATTGACTTGGCACAGGCATACCAACAGCTTCCAGTGACTCCAGCGTCCGCGGAAATCCAGACAATTGTGACGCACAAGGGCGCCTTTAAGGTGAATAGGCTGCAGTTTGGAGTCTGCGTGGCACCTGGCATATTTCAAAGTCTTATGGAGCGCGTGTTACGGGGCCTGCCAGGTGTCCTGCCGTATTTTGATGATGTGTTAATTGCGGGCAAAGATGCTCAAGAACTACTGGGACGCATCCAGGCAGTCCTATGCAAATTCCGGGATGCGGGGTTGAAACTTAAAAAAGAGAAATGTAGTTTTGGGGTAGCAGCTGTGAACTTCTTAGGGTACAGAATTGATGCTGCTGGCATCCACCCCATGGAAGACAAGGTTAAGGCTATCGCCGCAGCACCGACACCTAGTAACAAGGCTGAGCTGCAGTCCTTCCTGGGCCTCGTCAATTTCTATCACGCCTTTGTGCCACACAAGGCATCGATAGCCGAACCACTGCATCGGCTACTCCAAAAGAAGTGTGCATGGCGTTGGGGGCAACCGCAACAGAGAGCTTTTGAAACGCTGCGGGGCGTGCTGTCAAGGGAAAGTACACTTGCCCACTATGATGCTGCTAAACCATTGGTGTTGGCGTGTGATGCCTCACAATATGGCGTGGGGGCTGTCTTGAGTCAAAGGGAGGCGGATGGGTCGGAGCATCCAATCTCATTCTATTCAAGAACCTTGAGCCCCACAGAGCGGAACTATGCCCAGATTGATAAGGAGGCACTGGCTATAGTCACAGGAATCAAGAAGTTCCATGACTACGTGTACGGCCGCCCTTTCACAATTCAAACGGACCACAAGCCGTTGCTGGGTTTGTTCTGCCCGCATAAACAAACGCCCCAAATCTTGTCCCCACGCATGCTTCGATGGTCCATTTTTTTGAATGGATTTCAATACGAACTGTGTCATGTGAAGGGTAAGCTGTTGTGCCATGCGGACGCGCTGAGTCGTCTACCACTACCTGGAGCAGCCGACGACGACCCAGCTCCGGCCGAGCACGTCATGATGATGGAGACACTTCCCGGACCACCCGTGACTGCCGTCGACATCGCCGCGAGAACTAAAAGGGACCCCGTCCTCGCCCGTGTTCTTTTTTTTTTTTTTAATATAAAATCTTTATTTTATTTCCAAATGGTTTACAAATTTTTACAAGTTTTACAAATACACATTACACACAATAAAAAAACAGTTTACATTACAAACAATAAAGGAAAAGAAGGAAAGAGGAAAATACAGAGAAAGAAAAAATTAAGAGGCCAAAGAAAGAAAGAAAGAAAGAAAAGCAGAAAAGAGAAAGAAAAAGAAAAGTAAATTATTGTTAAAGTTACAATAATCAACTTCCATTGCTGCATTTCACTACCTACACTATCTGAACATTTTTGCCATTCTTCCCTTTAACATCAGAGTTACCATAAATCCACTTAAATGCTATTCTAAACATAACCAAAACCTTTCTCTAGATCCTTGTTTATTCAAATATTCATTAAAACAATTCCATTGGTCTTGAATTACCTTTTTTGGCTTTTGTTTTATTATATTGGTCAGCTTTGCCGATTCCAGATATTCCGCTAACTTACTCAGCCACTCTTTCTTAGTTGGGATGTAGTTATCCTTCCAATGTTGGGCTATTAATGTTCTCGCCGCGGTTGTCGCGTACAGGAAAAAATCCACTTTCTCTTTGGGTATTTCCCCATTAACTATTCCTAATAAGTATGATTCTGCTTTCTTACTATGTGCTGTTTTTATTATTTTTTTAATTTCTTCATGAATCATATTCCAATATTTTTTAATTGTGGGACACGTCCACCACATATGGAACAGTGTCCCGGTCATATTTTTACATCTCCAGCACTTGTCATTCTCTGATTTGTTTATTTTTGCAATCCTATCCGGTGACATGTACCATCTGTGGTGTAATTTCATAAAATTTTCTTTTAATTGATAAGACGCTGTAAAAAGAATATCCCTTGTCCAGAACCTCTTCCATTTATTATGTTCGATTTCATAGCCAAAGTCTCTTTCCCACTTTAGTATGTTTTCCCCTTTACTTTCTTGATCTAATTGGGTATTGATTAATATTTTGTATATTTTTGCTAATGTTTTTTGCTTACTCTGTAGAAATTCCTCTAGTTTCCCTGATTTATTTTCAAACCCTCTGTTTTTTAAATCCTTCTCAAAAGTCGCCTTTAATTGAAAATATTCAAGCCAACTCATTCCGTTCTCTTTTAAATTTTCATATTGTTTTAATGTTGGACTTTCTTTCATTTCTACCACTAGTTCTTTGTATGTTGGCCATGATTTCCTTGCGTCATTTCTAAGTGTTGAGGTTGCTTCAACTGGGGATACCCACCATGGTGTTTTGCCTATAATTTTGTCTTTTGTTCTTTCCCAAATCTCCAGTAAGGCCTTTCTTACTAAGTGATTTGTAAATCTTTTGTTAACCTGTAATTTCCCGTACATTAGGTACCCGTGCCACCCATAGATCTTGTCCCAACCTTCTAATTCTAAGATCTCATTATTTTTTAGATTTATCCATTCTTTTAACCAACTCCAGCCTGCTGCTTCATAATAAGTTTTCAGATCTGGGACCGCGAACCCTCCTCTCTCTTTAGGGCTTATCATCATTTCAAATTTAATTCGAGCTTTTTTCCCTTGCCAGATGAAATTTGCAAGATCTTTTTGGCATTCCTTCAAGTATTTTGTTCCAATTATGATTGGTGCTGTTTGAAAGAGAAATAAAATTTTGGGAAGAACCATCATTTTAATCATGGATATCCTACCTAATAGAGATAATTTTAGTTTATCCCACTTCCCTAAATTTTGTTTGATTTCTCTCCATTTCTTGATATAATTGTCTTTAAATAAATTCGTATTTTTGTTCGTTATCCATAGACCTAAATACTTTACCTTATTCTCTATTCTTATTCCCGTGACCTTTTCCAATTCATCTTTCTCTTTCCCTCCCATATTTTTTATCAATAATTTCGATTTTTCTTTATTTAATTTGAAGCCTGAACATTTACCAAATTCTTTCATTCTTTCCAATGCTTTGGGGATGCTCTTTAATGGTGATTCTGTTGTTATTATCACGTCATCAGCATATGCCCTGACTTTATAGCAATGCCTTCCCACTTTTATTCCGTTGATTTCTTTGTCTCCCCTTAATGATATAAGTAGGGTTTCCAATGCAGTGATGAACAATAGTGGTGACATGGGGCAGCCTTGCCTCACCCCTCTCTCGATGTCAAACTCGTCTGATATTTCATTATTTATAATTATTTTCGCCTTTTGTTTTTTATATATTGCTTTTACTCCCTTCAGTATTCTCTCTCCTACTTTCAGATATTCCAGAGTCTTTATCATAAATCTCCATGAGATGCTGTCGAATGCCTTTTCGGCATCGACCAGCATCATTGCAATTTTCTTGCTGGGATTCATTTCAACATGTTCTAATAAATCAATAATTATCCTGGTATTGTCTTTTATTTGCCTTTCTGGCAAGAAACCAGCTTGATCTTTCTCAATGATTCTTTTTAAGATGATTTTTATCCTATTTGCCAATACCCCAGTAAAAATTTTGTAATCTATGTTTAGTAAGGAGATTGGTCTATAATTTTTTGTTAGCTTTAAATCTGACCCTTGTTTCGGGAGGAGCGTTATCAAGGCCTCTCCCCACGAGTCAGGGATTTCCCCTTTCTCTAAAATGTCATTCATAATTGATTTTAATTTGGGGGCTACTATCTCTTTCATTCTCTTATAATAAGAGACTGAGATACCATCTGGTCCGGGAGATTTTCCGACTTTTAGATTGCTTATTACCTGCTCAATTTCTTCTATTTCTATATTTGAATTTAACATGCTATATTCCATTTCGTTAATCTCTGGTAATCTGTTCTCCGATAAATAATTCTGTATTTCTCCTTCATTTTTCTTTTCTTCTGTATATAATTTCTTATAGTATTCCACAAATCTCTCTTTAATTTGTTCCGGATCTGTAATCTCCTCTTCTCCTTCCACTATTTTATTTATCACTCTTTCCATTTGTCTTTCTTTAGTCAGCCAAGCAAGCATTCTGCCTGGTTTATTTGCCTGATCAAAGTACCTTTGCTTTGTCCATATAATTTTCTTCTCCACTTCTCTATTTATCATATCCGCTAGATGTAATTGCAAGATCTTTAAACTTTGCAATGTGTCTTTACATTTTGGATTTTTTACCAGCTCTTTTTCTTTATCTCTTATTTGTTTATTTATTTCCATTATATTATTATCTTTATTTCTCTTAATCCTCCCCATCTGTTGGATTGCAAATCCTCTCATGAATGCTTTGCTTGCATCCCAGACTATTTTTTTATCCATATCTTGATTTTCATTTAATTCAAAAAATTCTTTCAGAGTTTCTTTTGCTCTATTCACTCTTTGTTCGTCTCTCCAGATTTCTTCGTTCATCCTCCACCTGCCTTTTGTATGTCTTTTAAATTTCCAGTGACTTACTACCGGATTATGGTCTGATATAGATCTGTTTAATATTTCAGCTTTAACCAGGTTTAACATCAATTTTTTAGTTGCCCAAATTGAATCAATTCTTCCCCCTGAATTATGAACTTCTGAATAATGAGTTATATCTTTTACGTTCGGGTTTTTAGTTCTCCAGGTGTCGTAAAGATTCAAATTTGTAATTAAATTAAAGAAGGAGAGTGGGAGTTTCCCAGAGTTAGATGCTTTATCTCTCTCCGTTCTGTCTAACTCATTAGATATCACCCCATTCATATCTCCCATAAGTAACATGTTTTCACCAACATAGTCCCAGAGTAATTCCTCCAAATTCTTGTAAAATTCATCCTTCTTGTTGTTAGGGGCATAGATGCCCACTACTATTATCTTACCTTCATTCATCTGTATTTCAACCCCCAAAACTCTACCCTCCTCATCATTAAATACTAATTGTGGATTCAATAATGGGTTTATATACATCACCACTCCCCTTTTTTTCTCATTACCAGCCGATATAAATTCTTTGCCTAGTCTCACATTTTTCAATATCCTTATATGGTTTTTTGATATATGGGTTTCCTGTAAGCACATAATATCCCACTTTCTTTTCTTTAGTAAACATTCTATTCGATTCCTCTTTATCTTACTGTTCATCCCATTCACATTCCAAGTAATACATTTTAATGACATTTTACTTTATTAAAAACAAAAACAAAAAAATACTTTTTAAAAAAAAAGTCTGGAATACGTAATTACGTGTTATCTTTCAGTCTGGGGATTTTTCTCCTCCTAACTCCTCCCAATATTTTCTCCAGAACAGTTTTGTATCTTCGACTGATCTGAAGAATCTCCTCCTTTCTTTATACGTGAAAGATAGTCCTTCGGGGAACTCCCATTTGAACCTGATCTTATTTTTTGTCAATGCTGAAGTCATAAATCTATAATTTTCTCTCTTTTTGAGTAGCCGTGTTGGTATCTCTTTCATTATTTCTACATGATTCCCTTCTATGTGGAGTGGGTCTGATCTTCCTTTAATCAGAAGTTTCTCCCTGAGCAGTCTTGAGTTCAGGAAGATAAGACAGTCCCCCGGGCCTTTTTTAGTCTTTGATTTGTTTGTTCTTATCCTAAATACTTTTTCAATATCTAGCATCAGTTCTTCTTCTTGTACCCCTAGCCATTCAGTTAGGGCTTTTGTAACCTTCGTGGTTATATCTTCATCCTGACACTCTCTGATGCCTCTCAAACGAAGAACCATTTCCTTTTACCTCATCTCAAGAACAGCAAGAGAATCCCAAATCTCCTCTTGTATTTTTTTCAGCTCATCAATTTCATTTCTGTCTTTTTCTTGGTATCTCCTCATCTCTCTCTGTTCTGCTTGTATCTTTTTACCATTTTCCTCTTGCTTCAGGACTTTCCCTTTAATTTCTTGAACTGTTATGTCTAGTTCTTTTTGTTTAGTTGCCATTTGATTTACTTGATTGGAAAGTTCTATTATCAGACTTGAGTTTTTTTCAATTTTGTTCCCCATGCTCTCCATCTTTCCATCTAGTATTTTAATATTTCCATCCAATGTTGTTATTTTTCCACCTATATTCTTCTCCATTCTTTCCATTGCTGCCATCAATTCTTTCAAGTCCATGTTGGTATCACTTTCAATAACAGAAACTCTTCGTTGTTGGTTTGAGGCAGTCGCGTAGCTACTCGTTGCTTGTGTTTTCTTAGATCCCATCGGGCTTTGTTTCTCCTATTTCTTTCTTCTTCTTCCTCTGTTTCTCTATAGTTTGTAATTTTTGGGAGTTCCCCCTGAAATATTGATCTTTCACAAGTCCATTCCTATCTCAGGTTTTCTGTCTTTCACTGTTTCTAATTTTCTTTTATTTTCTCCTGTAGTTATATTTTTATCCTCCAGGTGGTGCTGTTTTGAGAAAAAAAAAATCTAAACTGTTGCGTTTCTCCGCTTGGCCTCACGGGGTCGCTGTGTATTCCTATGTCCTCTTCTCTCAGCTGCGTTTCTCTTCCTTTCCAACTCCAAACCACTCCTCGGCTTCTTTTCCTGTTCTTCCCTTACTTTTTTCCTGGTTAATGGTGGATCCTCGCCTCTGACTCAGCACCTAGCCCACACCAGCACCGCATGCATCCTCCAGTTCCTGGAAAAGCCTTTTCTTTGTTTTCTTACTCTGCCGTCCCAGAATACAAGTAAGACGCTTTTATATGTCCTCGTCTCCTTGTATTATCTGCTTCCCCCCCTTTAGCAGATCGCTCTATATATCTTTGTATGGCGTCTTGTACTTCCCCGCTGTTTTTCTACTATTATCTTTGGGTTTTTTTGCTCTTTTTTGGGGGGGGGGGCTTTGATTCTAAAAGGAAAACTCTTCTTATTGTCTTATGGCAAGT
Source organism: Lacerta agilis (assembly GCF_009819535.1). Taxonomy (NCBI): domain Eukaryota; kingdom Metazoa; phylum Chordata; class Lepidosauria; order Squamata; family Lacertidae; genus Lacerta; species Lacerta agilis. Next base: position 69,739,188 of record NC_046318.1, read on the forward strand.
GCTTTCTGTGTTATGCAGCAATCCCCTCTTATTTCGTACTACTCTCTGTTTCAGTACACGTTTTCTTATATGCTGATGCCTCACTCCCTTCCTCCACCACCTCCGCAAGTGGTTAGTTTTCAGTTTAAATTGTCTATTTTGGTTTTATTTCGGGAGTGAGGACTCCTTCTTTTAACCGTTTTAACTATCGGAGAGTTCGGCACTGCCTCGCCAGGAAGCTGGGGCGTTTGCACTGGAGAGAGTTAATCACCCATTTGCACGGAGGTCCTCCCAATTTCTTGGTTATTTTAGCTGTTAACTTAACAGTTAACCCAGCTGTTGTTTATTTTCCCGATGTGGGAGACCCCATTTTCGTGCCGCCGTGGGCTTTGCCCTCAGAATCCCCCCCTGAGGTCGGGTGACTCACGCCTCGTCGCCCGTTCCACCGCTCTCCAATGCTGGGTCTGCTTGAGAAGTCAGGAACGCAGATCCCCACCCGGCTCTAGGCGTGCCGCTCAGGAAGTCTCTCAGCTGGCTTCGCTTTTAATAGGGGCCAGGCATCCCCGTCCTCGCCCGTGTTCTTGTGTGGGTGGGGAGGGGATGGCCAAGTGGGACGCAGGAAGAGAAATTTAGACCTTTCATGGCAAGACAAAATGAGCTGTCCCTCCATAAGGGTTGCATATTGTGGGGCGATAGGGTGGTTATTCCAAGGTCGCTACAGAATGAGGTGTTAGACACATTACACATGGGTCATCCGGGCATGGTTCGGATGAAATCTTTAGCCAGGTGCTATGTGTGGTGGCCAGGTATGGACAAGGACATTGAACAATGGGTGCGCACCTGTCGAGCGTGCCAGGAGGTGCACCCAGAAATGCCCAGGGCACCAGTGCATTGGTGGGAGCGGGCTAAGAAACCGTGGAGTCGGCTCCATGTAGATTTTGCAGGGCCGTATCAGGGAAAGGTGTTCCTAATTGTAGTAGACGCCTACTCGAAATGGCTGGAGGTCTCAATTGTTCCAAACATGTCCTCAGCTGCTGTAATCAGGGCCCTGCGCATTTTGTTTGCAACGCATGGGTTACCCGAGACCATAGTATCTGACAACGGGGCGGCTTTTGTGTCCCAAGAGTTCAGGGCATTCCTGGCCGATAACTTCATTAGAGGGGTAACTTCTGCTCCCTTTCACCCATCCTCGAACCGACAAGCCGAACGGATGGTGCGCACGGCCAAGGGTTCAATAGCACGCCTGCTGGAGGGGGATTGGTCTGCTCGCATTGCAAGGATGTTGTTCCTCCAGCACACAACGCCGTGTGCATCCACAGGCAAGTCCCCAGCTGAATTATTAATGGGAAGGAGGTTGGCCACAATCCTAGACTATGTCCACCCTGACAAGGTGCCGGGCCGCGATACAAGAGAACCACCGGCTGCCGAGGGTGACAGAACCCGATACCTGTCATCAGAGGATTTGGTTTGGGTCCGGAACTATGCAAGGGGACCAGCATGGGTGCCGGGGGTGGTCACCCGACCCAGTGGGCCAGTGTCATATTTCGTGACGTTAGAGGATGGCAGAGTAATGCGCCGCCACATTGACCAGCTAAGGCGCCGGTTTCCAAGCAGGGTAAGCCCGAGTGGGGAGGAGCCGCGCACAACTCTGCCGGCGTCCAGTGAATCGCAGCAGTCTAGTCAGGATGACTCCGGGCCACAGGAGGTGGAGGGCTCAGAGAGTCAGGAAACCGAGATCACCACTGATGAACCTAACCCGGGGACAACTAGTCAGCCTAGAGAGTCAGCTAGTGACACAGCTCCAGCTGAGGTACCCGAGGTTATTGGGGAGAGAAGTCTGACCACGGACAGTCCAAGGAGTGACACACCGGGGGTTAGGCGATCCGGTAGGACTCGAAGACCTCCGCAACACTTGAAAGATTATGTGTATAGTATCAACTGGGTGCGGGGGAGTGTTGTGTATTAAATAAGATATTCTGGCAGCAGGGTGAAGTGTTGTTATTGGTCAATTTGAAGTGTACAAATACAATCCACAGCCTGATTGGGTCCCGCCGGAAAGTTTGAATATTATTGGTTCCCGCTAAAATGTATCTTTTCCCCCAGTCCCCATGTGTCTATAAATAGAGCTTTCCCTACCCCCTATCCCCAGTCTTGTCTAATCCCTATAATAAAGAGCTGTTTTCACTAAGACGTGTTGCTGGACTTCTTGCGACCAGAACCCACGACACAACAGGTAATGCACATGGAAAAGCACTGAAACAGTAATTGGTTTAAGTGTGCACACATTTAGGTGGCAGTCCTATGCACTGTTCCCTGGGAGTAAGCCCCATTGAACTGAATGAGACTTATTCTTGAATATTTAAGCACACAGAGAGAGCCTTCATGGATTCAGCCAAGAACCCGCCCAGTCCAACATTCTGTTCTCACGGAGACCAACCAGCTGCCAATGGAAAGCCAACAGGAAGGGCATGAGCACAACGGTAGTTTCCTGCTTGTGATCCTCAGCAAGTAGCATTCAAAAGCATACTGCCTGTGATACTAGAAGTAAAATAGGTACCAATGATGATGGCTATCTTATCTCCAGTATCAGAGGCAGCAGTGGCAGACCTTGGGGTCTCAAATTTCAGTCGTCCTCTGTTCAACACGAAAATTCAGCTCCATCCACCACAGGCATAGGCAAACTCGGCCCTCCAGATGTTTTGAGACTACAATTCCCATCATCCCTGACCACTGGTCCTGTTAGCTAGGGATGATGGGAGTTGTAGTCCCAAAACATCTGGAGGGCTGAGTTTGCCTATGCCTAGTCTACCACCTCTTGCTTTCCATCCTACATTATTGTTGCAGACAGTGCTGGATTACCAAATAGGCAGAGTTGGCATTTTAGGGGCTCCACGACAATGGATCAAAATAATACTGATTTGATCTTGAAAGAAAATCATGCTCAAGCTTTCTTAGTTCAATGCTATTCCACTAGTGTCAAGCAGCAGAGGAACCAATCCCTATGGCAGGTTGCCACGAACGGATAAGACAAGGAAAAGTCCTTACCATCTGCTTTTTATTCAATATTTACATAGAGAGGCTTGGGAATGCAGCCTCTTGGAATAATGGTGTTGTCCCCAGTAAAACTCCACCCCCTTCTCTCCCCCTTCTTCATTCGTCAACAGCACCACCACCCCTACGGTTGCAGCTTAGGGCCATCTGTCTTTGAGCTCTTTGCTCTCCTATTTTTAAGGTTTGCTGGATTCTGGGAGATGGTGGGTCTGGAATGGTTTCTAGTGATAATGTGTCATCTAGCTGCTCTGGCTCTGCCTCCTCCTCGTCTCCCATTATTTCCTGATTTTTCTCCTCATCTTCCTCTGAGCTGTGACCTCTGTTAAACCCCTGTTGTAATTCTGAGCTGTCTTCTTCTTCTCTGGAAGGGTCAGGCTGGGGAAGTGGTCTCCACTATTCCTCCTCTGCCCAGTCCCTGACAACTACAGTGGGGAGGGGGGGTGTTTCTGAGATTTTAACTGCCTAGGGGCCTCCACAGGGTTTTATCTTGCACTGATTGCAGCATTCCCTGCAGTGGCACACCTGAGGCTCCACACCCAGTGCAAGCAAACCTAAATCCGACTATGAAGATAGCATGTACACACCCATGAAATGACAAGGTGCCACCTTAAAGGCATTCCAGTCAGTCTACAGAGCAATCTTCCTGCAGAGACTGGAGTAGCTATTGATGGGTGAATTCTCCAACACATACATTCACACCATCTCTGATTCACCCACCCCGCAATCAAAGAAAACCAGGCTATGTCAATAGCCAAAATGACTACATTTACTCTAGTTCCACTGTAACTTTGATTCTTTCTCATTTACAAATAATAATAATAATAATAATCAACAACTATTCCAGCAAAGTGAAGGAGCCAAAATAATTCAACATTATGCAAGATAAATTGATTTCTACAGCCTCGTATCAGCTTCATAAAAGAAATGCATTCCGTTTTATTAGGTTTTTGCAACACAGCCCACACATAAATTTTAAAATTCACAGGGCATAAAGCTGACCAGCTATAATCTATAACAGAGCTGTCTGTAAAATCTCCTGCTCTTCCAGAGACAGGAGCTTACCTATTATTTCAAGTTTCCTAATGCAATAATGATGTCACGTGGTACAGCGAGCATCCAACAGCTATTGCTTCCCTAAAGACACGCTGTGCAGCCAGAATAGCTTGTCCAGTTAAGTACAGGTGAGGCTTTACTTTTCTGAAAGCAGCTCAACCATGGTTTCCATTAAGCCAAAATTGTGCCCTCAAACAATGGTGGTAAGAATGTCGGATTTTCCCATCCAGTAGGCATCTGAATTATAGCTGCCTTCAGGGTGATATAAAGATAAAGAGCACAATCCAGCCAAAATTAAGCACCCAAAACACCCCATCTGTTTCATTGGGACAATTTACCATGTGCTTAACTCTCTCCCAGTGAAATGACTTGGTCAAAAAAAAAAAAGTGCTTTAGTTTAGCAGGATCGTGATTTTATTTATTTATTTATTGTTAATGAATGTAAAGTGAAATGTTCAAATTACCCCAGGAACAAACCTTGATATGTTGCCTAAGGATGCCATCACTTGCCAGTGTTCTCAAAGACAGTTTTCAGGTCATTAAGACAAAGATGGATAATCTATTAAATAGATGGATGCTGGAAGCATATGGCTTATAGTCAATGCAGTCACCATCACTGCTAACATTCAGGAATTGCTTTGCCAATTCATACTGATCCTGATAGAACCCTTTACACTTTTTAACTCCCATCTTTTTTTTCTTTAAATGTGCACTCTACATAGCAATGTAGATAAATCTGTCCATTGCTCTGGACAGCAAATGTCAGTTCTGGTTTATCTACGTTTGTCATTATTCCACTCTTAAGTTCAGTTTGCCACATTTCTACAAGAGTGGGTGGTTTTCTTCCTTTTTTATGGACTCACAAAACATCGCCAGAATTTAGTGTACATTTCTCCTAATATATACATTCTTGTGTGCAATTTTGCCTATTATACACAATTTTGCAAGCAATGTTCCCTAATACAATTATTAAATGTTATTTTCACTAATATGCATGTTATATGCACATTTCCTCCTAATGCACACATTTTGGGCACTGCAAGTTACAGAGAAGTGCAAATTTCGAAGGATGACTCTGTTTAAGTTCACTAATACTTCAGGAACTGAGAATTAGATAGGTTTGTATTTCTAGCTGTCTATAGTAATGTGTGTGTGTGTGTGTGTGTGTGTGTGTGTGTGTGTGTGTGTGTGTGTGTGTAAAACACGATTTCAATGAACTGCCCTGAGACCTCCTAGTATAGAGCAGTGTATAAATTCAATAAATAATTTTAAAAAAATAACATTTCTCAGAGAATAATAGGTGGGTGTCTGAT